>NW_025227253.1:53345-53923 GCF_018294505.1 Triticum aestivum | reverse complement strand
TTCCTGGATTATTACTCACTGTTTTAGGGTCCCGGAGTGATTTCGACAATTAACGAACCCCGAGGTGAGCTTACGTGTCGGTCATCAACACTCGCGACTTTTGTCTATTCTGACCCGTTTCGTGGACTATTACTGACCGTTTTGGGGTCCCAAAGCGAGGTACATGGTTGATGAACCCCAAGGTGCGTTTATGTGTCGGTTATCAACACTTGCAGTTTGGGCCGATTCTGGCCCGTTTCCTAGACTATTACCCAGTTTGGGGGTCCCAAAGTGATTTTCACGGCTGACGAACCCCGGGGTGCGTTTACGTGTCGGTCATCAACACTCACAATTTTGGCCAATTCTGGTCAGTTTCCTGGACTATTACTCACCGTTTTCGGGTCCGAGAGCGATTTCCACGATTAACGAACCCTGGGGTGCATTTACGTCTCAGTCATCAACACTCGTGGTTTTTGTCAATTCTAACCCGTTTCATGGACTATTACTCACCGTTTTGGTGTCCCAAAGGGATTTCCATCGTTGTCGAACCCCAAGGTGTGCTTATGTGTTGGTCGTCAAGACTTGCAGTTTGGGCCGAT
>NW_025227253.1:50256-51507 GCF_018294505.1 Triticum aestivum | reverse complement strand
GATATCCATAGTTGTTGAACCCCAAGGTGCACTTACATGTCGGTCATCAACACTCGCAGTTTTGGCCGATTCTGGCCCGTTTCGTGGACTATTACTCACTGTTTTGGGGTCCCGAAGTGATTTCCATGATTAACGAACCCCGAGGTGAGTTTACGTGTGGGTAATCAACACTCGCGGTTTTTGTCTATTCTGACCCGTTTCGTGGACTATTACTGACCGTTTTGGGGTCCCAAAGCGATTTCCATGGTTGTTGAACCCCCAAGGTGCGCTCACGTGTCGGTCATCAACGCTCGCAGTTTGGGCCGATTCTGGCCCGTTTCCTAGACTATTACCCAGTTTGGGGTCCCAAAGTGATTTTCACGGCTGACGAACCCCGGGGTGCGTTTACTTGTCGGTCATCAACACTCAAAATTTTGGCCAATTCTTGTCAGTTTCGTGGACTATTACTCATCGTTTTCGGGTCCCACAGCGATTTGCACAATTAACGAACCCCGGTGTGCATTTACGTGCCGGTTATCAACACTCGTAGTTTTTGTCGATTCTAACCCATTTCATGGACTATTACTCACCGTTTTGTTGTCCCAAAGGGATTTCCATCATTGTCGAACCCCAAGGTGTTCTTATGTCTTGGTCGTTAAGACTTGCAGTGTGGGCCGATTCTGGCCCGTTTCTTGGATTATTACTCGGTATTGGGGTCCCAAAGTGACTTGCACGATTGACGAACTCCGGATTGCGTTTACGTCTCGGTCATCAACACTCACAATTTTGGCCGGTTCTGGTCCGTTTCATGCACTATTACTCGGTGTTTTGGGGTCCGAGAGTGATTTCCACGGTTTACGATCCCCGAGGTGCGTTTACGTGTCCATCGTCAACACTCACTGTTTTGGCCAATTCTGACCCATTTCATGGACTATTACTCCCCGTTTTGGGCTCCCGAAGCGATTTCCATAGTTGTTGAACCCTAAGGTGCACTTACGTGTCGGTCATCAACACTCGAAGTTTTGGCCGATTCTGGCCCGTTTCATGGACTATTACTCACTGTTTTGGGGTCCCGGAGTGATTTCCATGATTAACGAACCCCGAGGTGCGTTTACGTGTTGGTCATCAACACTCGCTGTTTTTGTCTATTCTGACCCGTTTAGTGGACTATTACTCACCGTTTTGGGGTCCCAAAGTGATTTCCATGGTTGTTGAACCCCAAGGTGCGCTTACGTGTCGGTCATCAAAGTCGCATTTGGGTCGATTCTGGCC
>NW_025227253.1:49813-50246 GCF_018294505.1 Triticum aestivum | reverse complement strand
GTCTCAGTCATCAACACTCGTGGTTTTTGTCAATTCTAACCCGTTTCATGGACTATTACTCACCGTTTTGGTGTCCCAAAGGGATTTCCATCGTTGTCGAACCCCAAGGTGTGCTTATGTGTTGGTCGTCAAGACTTGCAGTTTGGGCCGATTCTGGCCCGTTTCTTGGATTATTACTCGGTATTGGGGTCCTGAAGTGACTTGCACGATTGACGAACTCTGGGGTGCGTTTACGTGTCGGTCATCAACACTCACAGTTTTGGCCGATTCTGGTCCGTTTCATGCACTATTATTCAGCGTTTTGGGGTCCCAGAGTGATTTTCATGGTTGACGATCCCCGAGGTGCGTTTACGTGTCCATCGTCAACACTCACGGTTTTGGCCAATTCTGACCCGTTTCATGGACTATTACTCCCCGTTTTGGGGTCCCAAAG
>NW_025227253.1:48765-49803 GCF_018294505.1 Triticum aestivum | reverse complement strand
AGAGTGATTTCCACGGTTTACGATCCCCGAGGTGCGTTTACGTGTCCATCGTCAACACTCACTGTTTTGGCCAATTCTGACCCATTTCATGGACTATTACTCCCCGTTTTGGGCTCCCGAAGCGATTTCCATAGTTGTTGAACCCTAAGGTGCACTTACGTGTCGGTCATCAACACTCGAAGTTTTGGCCGATTCTGGCCCGTTTCATGGACTATTACTCACTGTTTTGGGGTCCCGGAGTGATTTCCATGATTAACGAACCCCGAGGTGCGTTTACGTGTTGGTCATCAACACTCGCTGTTTTTGTCTATTCTGACCCGTTTAGTGGACTATTACTCACCGTTTTGGGGTCCCAAAGTGATTTCCATGGTTGTTGAACCCCAAGGTGCGCTTACGTGTCGGTCATCAAAGTCGCATTTGGGTCGATTCTGGCCCGTTTCCTAGACTATTACTCAGTTTTGGGGTCCCGAAGTGATTTTCACGGCTGACGAACCCTGGGGTGCATTTACGTGTCGGTTATCAACACTCACAATTTTGGCCAATTCTGGTCAGTTTCCTGGACTATTACTCACTGTTTTGGGTCCCAAAGCAATTTCCATGATTAACGAACCCTGGGGTGCATATACGTGTCGGTCATCAACACTCGTGGTTTTTGTCGATTCTGACATGTTTCATGGACTATTACTCACTGTTTTGGTGTCCCAAAGGGATTTCCATCGTTGTCGAACTCCAAGGAGTGCTTATGTTTAGGTCGTCAAGAATCGCAGTTTGGGCCGATTATGGCCCGTTTCTTGGATTATTACTCAGTTTTGGGGTCCCGAAGTGACTTCCACGATTGACGAACTCCGGGGTGCGTTTACGTGTCGGTCATCAACACTCACAATTTTGGCCAATTCTTGTCCGTTTCCTGCACTATTACTCGGCGTTTTGGGGTCCCAGAGTGATTTCTGCGGTTGACGATCCCCGAGGTGCGTTTACGTGTCCATCATCAACACTCACAGTTTTGGCCAATTCTGACCTATTTCATGGACTATTACT
>NW_025227253.1:39377-47557 GCF_018294505.1 Triticum aestivum | reverse complement strand
GATATCCATAGTTGTTGAACCCCAAGGTGCACTTACATGTCGGTCATCAACACTCGCAGTTTTGGCCGATTCTGGCCCGTTTCGTGGACTATTACTCACTGTTTTGGGGTCCCGAAGTGATTTCCATGATTAACGAACCCCGAGGTGAGTTTACGTGTGGGTAATCAACACTCGCGGTTTTTGTCTATTCTGACCCGTTTCGTGGACTATTACTGACCGTTTTGGGGTCCCAAAGCGATTTCCATGGTTGTTGAACCCCCAAGGTGCGCTCACGTGTCGGTCATCAACGCTCGCAGTTTGGGCCGATTCTGGCCCGTTTCCTAGACTATTACCCAGTTTGGGGTCCCAAAGTGATTTTCACGGCTGACGAACCCCGGGGTGCGTTTACTTGTCGGTCATCAACACTCAAAATTTTGGCCAATTCTTGTCAGTTTCGTGGACTATTACTCACCGTTTTCGGGTCCCACAGCGATTTGCACAATTAACGAACCCCGGTGTGCATTTACGTGCCGGTTATCAACACTCGTAGTTTTTGTCGATTCTAACCCATTTCATGGACTATTACTCACCGTTTTGTTGTCCCAAAGGGATTTCCATCATTGTCGAACCCCAAGGTGTGCTTATGTGTTGGTCGTCAAGACTTGCAGTGTGGGCCGATTCTAGCCCGTTTCTTGGATTATTACTCGGTATTGGGGTCCCGAAGTGACTTACACGATTGACGAACTCCGGGTTGCGTTTACGTCTCGGTCATCAACACTCACAATTTTGGCCGGTTCTGGTCCGTTTCATGCACTATTACTCGGCGTTTTGGGGTCCCAGAGTGATTTCCACGGTTTACGATCCTCGAGGTGCGTTTACGTGACCATCGTCAACACTCACTGTTTTGGCCAATTCTGACCCATTTCATGGACTATTACTCCCCGTTTTGGGCTCCCGAAGCGATTTCCATAGTTGTTGAACCCTAAGGTGCGCTTACGTGTCGGTCATCAACACTCGAAGTTTTGGCCGATTCTGGCCCGTTTCGTGGACTATTACTCACTGTTTTGGGGTCCCGGAGTGATTTCCATGATTAACGAACCCCGAGGTGCGTTTACGTGTTGGTCATCAAAACTCGCTGTTTTTGTCTATTCTGACCCGTTTAGTGGACTATTACTCACCGTTTTGGGGTCCCAAAGCGATTTCCATGGTTGTTGAACCCCAAGGTGCGCTTACGTGTCGGTCATCAAAGTCGCAATTTGGGTCGATTCTGGCCCGTTTCCTAGACTATTACTCAGTTTTGGGGTCCCGAAGTGATTTTCACGGCTGACGAACCCCGGGGTGCATTTATGTGTCGGTTATCAACACTCGCAATTTTGGCCAATTCTGGTCAGTTTCCTGGACTATTACTCACCGTTTTGGGTCCCGAAGCAATTTCCATGATTAACGAACCCTGGGGTGCATTTACGTGTCGGTCATCAACACTCGTGGTTTTTGTCGATTCTGACATATTTCATGGACTATTACTCACTGTTTTGGTGTCCCAAAGGGATTTCCATCGTTGTCGAACCCCAAGGAGTGCTTGTGTTTAGGTCGTCAAGAATCGCAGTTTGGGCCGATTATGGCCCGTTTCTTGGATTATTACTCAGTTTTGGGGTCTCGAAGTGACTTCCACGATTGACGAACTCTGGGGTGCGTTTACGTGTCGGTCATCAACACTCACAATTTTGCCCAATTCTGGTCCGTTTCCTGCACTATTACTCGGTGTTTTGGGGTCCTAGAGTGATTTCTGCGGTTGACGATCCCCGAGGTGCGTTTACGTGTCCATCGTCAACACTCACAGTTTTGGCCAATTCTGACCTATTTCATGGACTATTACTCCCCGTTTTGGGATCCCAAAGCGATCTCCATAGTTGTCCGAAGGTGCGCTTACGTGTCGGTCATCAACACTCACGGTTTTGGCCGATTCTGGCCCGTTTCGTGGACTATTACTCACTGTTTTGGGGTCCCGGAGTGATTTCCATGATTAACGCACCCCGGTGTGCGTTTACGTGTCGGTTATCAACACTCCCGGTTTTTGTCTATCCTGACCCATTTCGTGGACTATTACTCACCGTTTTGGGGTCCCAAAGCGATTTCCTTGGTTGTTGAACCCCAAGGTGCCCTTACGTGTCGGTCATCAACAGTCGCAATTCGGGCCGATTCTAGCCCGTTTCCTGGACTACTATTCAGTTTTGGGGTCACGAACCCCGGGGTGTGTTTATGTGTCGATCATCAACACTCACAATTTTTGCCATTTCTGGTCAGTTTCGTGGACTATTACTCACCGTTTTCGGGTCCCAGAGCGATTTCCATGATTAACGAACCCTAGGGTGCATTTACGTATCCGTCATTAACACTCGTGGTTTTTGTCGATTTTGACCCATTTCATGGACTATTACTCGTTGTTTTGGGGTCCCTAAGGGAATTCCATGGTTGTCGAACCCCAAGGTGTGCTTATGTGTTGGTCGTCAAAACTCGCAGTTTGGGCCAATTCTGTCCCGTTTCTTGGATTATTAATCAGTATTGGGGTCCCAAAGTGATTTCCACGATTGACGAACCCCGGGTGCGTTTACGTGTCTGTCATCAACACTCACAATTTTGGCCGATTCTGGTCAGTTTCATGCACTATTAATCAGCGTTTTGGGGTCCCAGAGTGATTTCCATGGTTGACGATCCCCAAGGTGCGTTTACGTGTCCATCATCAACACTAACAGTTTTGGCCAATTCTGACCCGTTTCATGGACTATTACTCCCCGTTTTGGGGTCCCGGGGCGATATCCATAGTTGTTGAACCCCAAGGTGCACTTACATGTCGGTCATCAACACTCGCACTTTTTGCCGATTCTGGCCCGTTTTGTGGACTATTACTCACTGTTTTGGGGTCCCGGAGTGATTTCCATGATTAACGCACCCCGAGGTGCGTTTACGTGTCGGTCATCAACAGTCGCGGTTTTTGTCTATTCTAACCCGTTTCGTGGACTATTACTCACCGTTTTGGGGTCCCAAAGAGATTTCCATGGTTGTTGAACCCCAAGGTGCGCTTATGTGTCGGTCATCAACAGTCGCAATTTGGGCCTATTCTGGCCCGTTTCCTGGACTACTACTCAGTTTTGGGGTCCCAAAGTGATTTTCACGGCTGACGAACCCCGGGGTACGTTTACATGTCGGTCATCAACACTCACAATTTTGGCCAATTCTGGTCAGTTTCGTGGACTATTACTCACCGTTTTCGGATCCCAGAGCGATTTCCACGATTAACGAACCCGGGGGTGCATTTACGCGTCATCAACACTCGTGGTTTTTGTCGATATTTACCCGTTTCATGGACTATTACTCGTCGTTTTGGGGTCCCAAAGGTATTTCCATGGTTGTCGAACCCCAAGTTGTGCTTATGTGTTGGTCGTCAAAACTCGCAGTTTGGGCCGATTCTGTCCCGTTTCTTGGATTATTACTCGGTATAGGGGTCCCGAAGTGATTTCCACGATTGATGAACCCCGGGTTGCGTTTACGTGTCGGTCATCAACACTCACATTTTTGGCCGATTCTGGTCCGTTTCATGCACTATTACTCTGCGTTTTGGGGTCCAAGAGTGATTTCCACGGTTGACGATCCCCGAGGTGCGTTTACGCGTCCATCGTCAACACTCACAGTTTTGGCCAATTCTGACCCGTTTCATGGACTATTACTCCCCGTTTTGGGGTTCCAAAGCGATTTCCATAGTTGTTGAACCCCAAGGTGCGCTTACATGTCGGTCATCAACACTCGCAGTTTTGGCCGATTCTGGCCCGTTTCGTGGATTATTACTCACTGTTTTGGGGTCCCGGAGTGATTTCGACAATTAACGAACCCCGAGGTGAGCTTACGTGTCGGTCATCAACACTCGCGACTTTTGTCTATTCTGACCCGTTTCGTGGACTATTACTGACCGTTTTGGGGTCCCAAAGCGAGGTACATGGTTGTTGAACCCCAAGGTGCGTTTACGTGTCGGTTATCAACACTCGCAGTTTGGGCCGATTCTGGCCCGTTTCCTAGACTATTACCCAGTTTGGGGGTCCCAAAGTGATTTTCATGGCTGACGAACCCCGGGGTGCGTTCACGTGTCGGTCATCAACACTCACAATTTTGGCCAATTCTGGTCAGTTTCCTGGACTATTACTCACCGTTTTCGTGTCCGAGAGCGATTTCCACGATTAACGAACCCTGGGGTGCATTTACGTCTCGGTCATCAACACTCGTGGTTTTTGTCAATTCTAACCCATTTCATGGACTATTACTCACCATTTTGGTGTCCCAAAGGGATTTCCATCGTTGTCGAACCCCAAGGTGTGCTTATGTGTTGGTCGTCAAGACTTGCAGTTTGGGCCGATTCTGGCCCGTTTCTTGGATTATTACTCGGTATTGGGGTCCCGAAGTGACTTGCATGATTGACGAACTCTGGGGTGCGTTTACGTATCGCTCATCAACACTCATAGTTTTGGCCGATTCTGGTCCATTTCATGCACTATTATTCAGCGTTTTGGGGTCCCAGAGTGATTTTCATGGTTGACGATCCCCGAGGTGCGTTTACGTGTCCATCGTCAACACTCACGGTTTTGGCCAATTCTGACCCGTTTCATGGACTATTACTCCCCATTTTGGGGTCCCAAAGCGATATCCATAGTTGTTGAACCCCAAGGTGCACTTACATGTCGGTCATCAACACTCGCACTTTTTGCCGATTCTGGCCCGTTTCGTGGACTATTACTCACTGTTTTGGGGTCCCGAAGTGATTTCCATGATTAACGAACCCCGAGGTGAGTTTACGTGTGGGTAATCAACACTCGCGGTTTTTGTCTATTCTGACCCGTTTCGTGGACTATTACTGACCGTTTTGGGGTCCCAAAGCGATTTCCATGGTTGTTGAATCCCCAAGGTGCGCTCACGTGTCGGTCATCAACGCTCGCAGTTTGGGCCGATTCTGGCCCGTTTCCTAGACTATTACCCAGTTCGGGGTCCCAAAGTGATTTTCACGGCTGACGAACCCCGGGGTGCGTTTACTTGTCGGTCATCAACACTCAAAATTTTGGCCAATTCTAGTCAGTTTCGTGGACTATTACTCACCGTTTTCGGGTCCCACAGTGATTTGCACAATTAACGAACCCCGGTGTGCATTTACGTGCCGGTTATCAACACTCGTAGTTTTTGTCGATTCTAACCCATTTCATGGACTATTACTCACCGTTTTGTTGTCCCAAAGGGATTTCCATCATTGTCGAACCCCAAGGTGTGCTTATGTGTTGGTCGTCAAGACTTGCAGTGTGGGCCGATTCTGGCCCGTTTCTTGGATTATTACTCGGTATTGGGGTCCCGAAGTGACTTACACGATTCACGAACTCCGGGTTGCGTTTACGTCTCGGTCATCAACACTCACAATTTTGGCCGGTTCTGGTCCGTTTCATGCACTATTACTCAGCGTTTTGGGGTCCCAGAGTGATTTCCACGGTTTACGATCCTCGAGGTGCGTTTACGTGTCCATCGTCAACACTCACTGTTTTGGCCAATTCTGACCCATTTCATGGACTATTACTCCCCGTTTTGGGCTCCCGAAGCGATTTCTATAGTTGTTGAACCCTAAGGTGCACTTACGTGTCGGTCATCAACACTCGAAGTTTTGGCCGATTCTGGCCCGTTTCGTGGACTATTACTCACTGTTTTGGGGTCCCGGAGTGATTTCCATGATTAACGAACCCCGAGGTGCGTTTACGTGTTGGTCATCAACACTCGCTGTTTTTGTCTATTCTGACCCGTTTAGTGGACTATTACTCACCGTTTTGGGGTCCCAAAGCGATTTCCATGGTTGTTGAACCCCAAGGTGCGCTTACGTGTCGGTCATCAAAGTCGCAATTTGGGTCGATTCTGGCCCGTTTCCTAGACTATTACTCAGTTTTGGGGTGCCGAAGTGATTTTCACGGCTGACGAACCCCGGGGTGCATTTACGTGTCGGTTATCAACACTCACAATTTTGGCCAATTCTGGTCAGTTTCCTGGATTATTACTCACTGTTTTGGGTCCCAGAGCAATTTCCATGATTAACGAACCCTGGGGTGCATTTACGTGTCGGTCATCAACACTCGTGGTTTTTGTCGATTCTGACATGTTTCATGGACTATTACTCAATGTTTTGGTGTCCCAAAGGGATTTCCATCATTGTTGAACCCCAAGGAGTGCTTATGTTTAGGTCGTCAAGAATCGCAGTTTGGGCCGATTATGGCCCGTTTCTTGGATTATTACTCAGTTTTGGGGTCCCGAAGTGACTTCCACGATTGACGAACTCCGGGGTGCGTTTACGTGTCGGTCATCAACACTCACAATTTTGGCCAATTCTGGTCCGTTTCCTGCATTATTTCTCGGCGTTTTGGGGTCCCAGAGTGATTTCTGCGGTTGACGATCCCCGAGGTGCGTTTACGTGTCCATCGTCAACACTCACAGTTTTGGCCAATTCTGACCTATTTCATGGACTATTACTCCCCGTTTTGGGATCCCAAAGCGATCTCCATAGTTGTCCGAAGGTGCGCTTACGTGTCGGTCATCAACACTCACGGTTTTGGCCGATTCTGGCCCGTTTCGTGGACTATTACTCACTGTTTTGGGATCCCGGAGTGATTTCCACGATTAACGCACCCCGGTGTGCGTTTACGTGTCGGTTATCAACACTCGTGGTTTTTGTCTATTCTGACCCATTTCGTGGACTATTACTCACCGTTTTGGGGTCCCAAAGCGATTTCCATGGTTGTTGAACCCCAAGGTGCGCTTATGTGTCGGTCATCAACAGTCGCAATTTGGGCCGATTCTGGCCCGTTTCTTGGACTACTATTCAGTTTAGGGGTCACGAACCCCGGGGTGTGTTTATATGTCGATCATCAACACTCACAATTTTTACCATTTCTGGTCAGTTTCGTGGACTATTACTCACCATTTTCGGGTCCCAGAGCAATTTCCATGATTAACGAACCCTAGGGTGCATTTACGTATCCGTCATTAACACTCGTGGTTTTTGTCGATTTTGACCCATTTCATGGACTATTACTCGTTGTTTTGGGGTCCCTAAGGGATTTCCATGGTTGTCGAACCCCAAGGTGTGCTTATGTGTTGGTCGTCAAAACTCGCAGTTTGGGCCAATTCTGTCCCGTTTCTTGGATTATTAATCAGTATTGGGGTCCCAAAGTGATTTCCACGATTGACGAACCCCGGGTGCGTTTACGTCTCTGTCATCAACACTCACAATTTTGGCCGATTCTGGTCAGTTTCATGCACTATTAATCATCGTTTTGGGGTCCCAGAGTGATTTCCACGGTTGACGATCCCCAAGGTGCGTTTACGTGTCCATCATCAACACTAACAGTTTTGGCCAATTCTGACCCGTTTCATGGACTATTACTCCCCGTTTTGGGGTCCCGGAGCGATTTCCATAGTTGTTCAACCCCCAGGTGCGCTTATGTGTCAGTCATCAACACTCGCAGTTTTGGCCGATTCTGGCCCGTTTTGTGGACTATTACTCACTGTTTTGGGGTCCCGGAGTGATTTCCATGATTAACGCACCCCGAGGTGCGTTTATGTATCGGTCATCAACAGTCGCGGTTTTTGTCTATTCTAACCCGTTTCGTGGACTATTACTCACCGTTTTGGGGTCCCAAAGAGATTTCCATGGTTGTTGAACCCCAAGGTGCGCTTATGTGTCGGTCACAACAGTCGTAATTTGGGCCAATTCTGGCCCGTTTCCTGGACTACTACTCAGTTTTGGGGTCCCAAAGTGATTTTCACGGCTGACGAACCCCGGGGTGCGTTTACATGTCGGTCATCAACACTCACAATTTGGGCCAATTCTGGTCAGTTTCGTGGACTATTACTCACCGTTTTCGGGTCCCAGAGCGATTTCCACGATTAACGAACCCGGGGGTGCATTTACGCGTCATCAACACTCGTGGTTTTTGTCGATATTTACCCGTTTCATGGACTATTACTCGTCGTTTTGGGGTCCCAAAGGTATTTCCATGGTTGTCGAACCCCAAGGTGTGCTTATGTGTTGGTCGTCAAAACTCGCAGTTTGGGCCGATTCTGTCCCGTTTCTTGGATTATTACTCGGTATAGGGGTCCCGAAGTGATTTCCACGATTGACGAACCCC
>NW_025227253.1:12283-39253 GCF_018294505.1 Triticum aestivum | reverse complement strand
TGACCCGTTTCATGGACTATTACTCCCCGTTTTGGGGTTCCAAAGCGATTTCCATAGTTGTTGAACCCCAAGGTGCGCTTACATGTCGGTCATCAACACTCGCAGTTTTGGCCGATTCTGGCCCGTTTCGTGGATTATTACTCACTGTTTTGGGGTCCCGGAGTGATTTCGACAATTAACGAACCCCGAGGTGAGCTTACGTGTCGGTCATCAACACTCGTGACTTTTGTCTATTCTGACCCGTTTCGTGGACTATTACTGACCGTTTTGGGGTCCCAAAGCGAGGTACATGGTTGTTGAACCCCAAGGTGCGTTTACGTGTCGGTTATCAACACTCGCAGTTTGGGCCGATTCTGGCCCGTTTCCTAGACTATTACCCAGTTTGGGGGCCCAAAGTGATTTTCACGGCTGACGAACCCCGGGGTGCGTTTACGTGTCGGTCATCAACACTCACAATTTTGGCCAATTCTGGTCAGTTTCCTGGACTATTACTCACCGTTTTCGGGTCCGAGAGCGATTTCCACGATTAACGAACCCTGGGGTGCATTTACGTCTCGGTCATCAACACTCGTGGTTTTTGTCAATTCTAACCCGTTTCATGGACTATTACTCACCATTTTGGTGTCCCAAAGGGATTTCCATCATTGTCGAACCCCAAGGTGTGCTTATGTGTTGGTCGTCAAGACTTGAAGTTTGGGCCGATTTTGGCCCGTTTCTTGGATTATTACTCGGTATTGGGGTCCCGAAGTGACTTGCATGATTGACGAACTCTGGGGTGTGTTTACGTGTCGGTCATCAACACTCATAGTTTTGGCCGATTCTGGTCCGTTTCATGCACTATTATTCAGCGTTTTGGGGTCCCAGAGTGATTTTCATGGTTGACGATCCCCGAGGTGCGTTTACGTGTCCATCGTCAACACTCACGGTTTTGGCCAATTCTGACCCGTTTCATGGACTATTACTCCCCATTTTGGGGTCCCAAAGCAATATCCATAGTTGTTGAACCCCAAGGTGCACTTACATGTCGGTCATCAACACTCGCACTTTTTGCCGATTCTGGCCCGTTTCGTGGACTATTACTCACTGTTTTGGGGTCCCGGAGTGATTTCCATGATTAACGAACCCCGAGGTGAGTTTACGTGTGGGTAATCAACACTTGCGGTTTTTGTCTATTCTGACCCGTTTCGTGGACTATTACTGACCGTTTTGGGGTCCCAAAGCGATTTCCATGGTTGTTGAACCCCCAAGGTGCGCTCACGTGTCGGTCATCAACGCTCGCAGTTTGGGCCGATTCTGGCCCGTTTCCTAGACTATTACCCAGTTTGGGGTCCCAAAGTGATTTTCACGGCTGACGAACCCCGGGGTGCGTTTACTTGTCGGTCATGAACACTCAAAATTTTGGCCAATTCTGGTCAGTTTCGTGGACTATTACTCACCGTTTTCGGGTCCCACAGTGATTTGCACAATTAACGAACCCCGGTGTGCATTTACGTGCCGGTTATCAACACTCGTAGTTTTTGTCGATTCTAACCCATTTCATGGACTATTACTCACCGTTTTGTTGTCCCAAAGGGATTTCCATCATTGTCGAACCCCAAGGTGTGCTTATGTGTTGGTCGTCAAGACTTGCAGTGTGGGCCGATTCTGGCCCGTTTCTTGGATTATTACTCGGTATTGGGGTCCCGAAGTGACTTACACGATTCACGAACTCCGGGTTGCGTTTACGTCTCGGTCATCAACACTCACAATTTTGGCCGGTTCTGGTCCGTTTCATGCACTATTACTCGGCGTTTTGGGGTCCCAGAGTGATTTCCACGGTTTACGATCCTCGAGGTGCGTTTACGTGTCCATCGTCAACACTCACTGTTTTGGCCAATTCTGACCCATTTCATGGACTATTACTCCCTGTTTTGGGCTCCCGAAGCGATTTCTATAGTTGTTGAACCCTAAGGTGCACTTACGTGTCGGTCATCAACACTCGAAGTTTTGGCCGATTCTGGCCCGTTTCATGGACTATTACTCACTGTTTTGGGGTCCCGGAGTGATTTCCATGATTAACGAACCCCGAGGTGCGTTTACGTGTTGGTCATCAACACTCGCTGTTTTTGTCTATTCTGACCCGTTTAGTGGACTATTACTCACCATTTTGGGGTCCCAAAGCGATTTCCATGGTTGTTGAACCCCAAGGTGCGCTTACGTGTCGGTCATCAAAGTCGCAATTTGGGTCGATTCTGCCCCGTTTCCTAGACTATTACTCAGTTTTGGGGTCCCGAAGTGATTTTCACGGCTGACGAACCCCGGGGTGCATTTACGTGTCGGTTATCAACACTCACAATTTTGGCCAATTCTGGTCAGTTTCCTGGATTATTACTCACCGTTTTGGGTCCCAGAGCAATTTCCATGATTAACGAACCCTGGGGTGCATTTACGTGTCGGTCATCAACACTCGTGGTTTTGTCGATTCTGACATGTTTCATGGACTATTACTCAATGTTTTGGTGTCCCAAAGGGATTTCCATCATTGTCGAACCCCAAGGAGTGCTTATGTTTAGGTCGTCAAGAATCGCAGTTTGGGCCGATTATGGCCCGTTTCTTGGATTATTACTCAGTTTTGGGGTCCCGAAGTGACTTCCACGATTGACGAACTCCGGGGTGCGTTTACGTGTCGGTCATCAACACTCACAATTTTGGCCAATTCTGGTCCGTTTCCTGCATTATTTCTCGGCGTTTTGGGGTCCCAGAGTGATTTCTGCGGTTGACGATCCCCGAGGTGCGTTTACGTGTCCATCGTCAACACTCACAGTTTTGGCCAATTCTGACCTATTTCATGGACTATTACTCCCCGTTTTGGGATCCCAAAGCGATCTCCATAGTTGTCCGAAGGTGCGCTTATGTGTCGGTCATCAACACTCATGGTTTTGGCCGATTCTGGCCCGTTTCGTGGACTATTACTCACTGTTTTGGGATCCCGGAGTGATTTCCACGATTAACGCACCCCGGTGTGCGTTTACGCGTCGGTTATCAACACTCGCAGTTTTTGTCTATTCTGACCCATTTCGTGGACTATTACTCACCGTTTTGGGGGCCCAAAGCGATTTCCATGGTTGTTGCACCCCAAGGTGCGCTTACGTGTCGGTCATCAACAGTCGCAATTTGCGCCGATTCTGGCCCGTTTCCTGGACTACTATTCAGTTTTGGGATCACGAACCCCGGGGTGTGTTTATGTGTCGATCATCAACACTCACAATTTTTGCCATTTCTGGTCAGTTTCGTGGACTATTACACACCGTTTTCGGGTCCCAGAGCGATTTCCATGATTCACGAACCCTAGGGTGCATTTACGTATCCGTCATTAACACTCGTGGTTTTTGTCGATTTTGACACATTTCATGGACTATTACTCGTTGTTTTGGGGTCCCTAAGGGATTTCCATGGTTGTCGAACCCCAAGGTGTGCTTATGTGTTGGTCGTCAAAACTCGCAGTTTGGGCCAATTCTGTCCCGTTTCTTGGATTATTAATCGGTATTGGGGTCCCAAAGTGATTTCCACGATTGACGAACCCCGGGTGCGTTTACGTGTCTGTCATCAACACTCACAATTTTGGCCGATTCTGGTCAGTTTCATGCACTATTAATCAGCGTTTTGGGGTCCCAGAGTGATTTCCACGGTTGACGATCCCCAAGGTGCGTTTACGTGTCCATCATCAACACTAACAGTTTTGGCCAATTCTGACCCGTTTCATGGACTATTACTCCCCGTTTTGGGGTCCCGGAGCGATTTCCATAGTTGTTCAACCCCCAGGTGCGCTTATGTGTCAGTCATCAACACTCGCAGTTTTGGCCGATTCTGGCCCGTTTTGTGGACTATTACTCACTGTTTTGGGGTCCCGGAGTGATTTCCATGATTAACGCACCCCGAGGTGCGTTTATGTGTCGGTCACCAACAGTCGCGGTTTTTGTCTATTCTAACCCGTTTCGTGGATTATTACTCACCGTTTTGGGGTCCCAAAGAGATTTCCATGGTTGTTGAACCCCAAGGTGCGCTTATGTGTCGGTCACAACAGTCGTAATTTGGGCCAATTATGGCCCGTTTCCTGGACTACTACTCAGTTTTGGGGTCCCAAAGTGATTTTCACGGCTGACGAACCCCGGGGTGCGTTTACATGTCGGTCATCAACACTCACAATTTTGGCCAATTCTGGTCAGTTTCGTGGACTATTACTCACCGTTTTCGGGTCCCAGAGCGATTTCCACGATTAACGAACCCGGGGGTGCATTTACGCGTCATCAACACTCGTGGTTTTTGTCGATATTTACCCGTTTCATGGACTATTACTCGTCGTTTTGGGGTCCCAAAGGTATTTCCATGGTTGTCGAACCCCAAGGTGTGCTTATGTGTTGGTCGTCAAAACTCGCAGTTTGGGCCGATTCTGTCCCGTTTCTTGGATTATTACTCGGTATAGGGGTCCCGAAGTGATTTCCACGATTGACGAACCCCGGGTTGCGTTTACGTGTCGGTCATCAACACTCACAATTTTGGCCGATTCTGGTCCGTTTCATGCACTATTACTCTGCGTTTTGGGGTCCAAGAGTGATTTCCACGGTTGACGATCCCCGAGGTGTGTTTACGCGTCCATCGTCAACACTCACAGTTTTGGCCAATTTTGACCCGTTTCATGGACTATTACTCCCCGTTTTGGGGTTCCAAAGCGATTTCCATAGTTGTTGAACCCCAAGGTGCGCTTACATGTCGGTCATCAACACTCGCAGTTTTGGCCGATTCTGGCCCGTTTCGTGGATTATTACTCACTGTTTTGGGGTCCCGGAGTGATTTCGACAATTAACGAACCCCGAGGTGAGCTTACGTGTCGGTCATCAACACTCATGATTTTTGTCTATTCTGACCCGTTTCGTGGACTATTACTGACCGTTTTGGGGTCCCAAAGCGAGGTACATGGTTGTTGAACCCCAAGGTGCGTTTACGTGTCGGTTATCAACACTCACAGTTTGGGCCGATTCTGGCCCGTTTCCTAGACTATTACCCAGTTTGGGGATCCCAAAGTGATTTTCACGGCTGACGAACCCCGGGGTGCGTTTACGTGTCGGTCATCAACACTCATAATTTTGGCCAATTCTGGTCAGTTTCCTAGACTATTACTCACCGTTTTCGGGTCCGAGAGCGATTTCCACGATTAACGAACCCTGGGGTGCATTTACGTGTTGGTCATCAACACTCATGGCTTTTGTCAATTCTAACCCGTTTCATGGACTATTACTCACCGTTTTGGTGTTCCAAAGCGATTTCCATCGTTGTCGAACCCCAAGGTGTGCTTATGTGTTGGTCGTCAAGACTTGCAGTTTGGGCCGATTCTGGCCCGTTTCTTGGATTATTACTCGGTATTGGGGTCCCGAAGTGACTTGCGCGATTGACGAACTCTGGGGTGCGTTTACGTGTCGGTCATCAACACTCACAGTTTTAGCCGATTCTGGTCCGTTTCATGCACTATTATTCAGCGTTTTGGGGTCCCAGAGTGATTTTCATGGTTGACGATCCGCGAGGTGCGTGTCCATCGTCAACACTCACGGTTTTGGCCAATTCTGACCCGTTTCATGGACTATTACTCCCCGTTTTGGGGTCCCAAAGTGATATCCATAGTTGTTGAACCCCAAGGTGCACTTACATGTCGGTCATCAACACTCGCAGTTTTGGCCGATTCTGGCCCGTTTCCTGGACTATTACTCACTGTTTTGGGGTCCCGGAGTGATTTCCATGATTAACGAACCCCGAGGTGAGTTTACGTGTGGGTAATCAACACTCGCGGTTTTTGTCTATTCTGACCCGTTTCGTGGACTATTACTGACCGTTTTGGGGTCCCAAAGCGATTTCCATGGTTGTTGAACCCCCAAGGTGCGCTCACGTGTCGGTCATCAACGCTCGCAGTTTGGGCCGATTCTGGCCCATTTCCTAGACTATTACCCAGTTTGGGGTCCCAAAGTGATTTTCACGGCTGACGAACCCCGGGGTGCGTTTACTTGTCGGTCATCAACACTCAAAATTTTGGCCAATACTGGTCAGTTTCGTGGACTATTACTCACCGTTTTCTGGTCCCACAGCGATTTGCACAATTAACGAACCCCGGTGTGCATTTACGTGCCGGTTATCAACACTCCTAGTTTTTGTCGATTCTAACCCATTTCATGGACTATTACTCACCGTTTTGTTGTCCCAAAGGGATTTCCATCATTGTCGAACCCCAACGTGTGCTTATGTGTTGGTCGTCAAGACTTGCAGTGTGGGCCGATTCTGGCCCGTTTCTTGGATTATTACTCGGTATTGGGGTCCCGAAGTGACTTGCACGATTGACGAACTCCGGGTTGCGTTTACGTCTCGGTCATCAACACTCACAATTTTGGCCGGTTCTGGTCTGTTTCATGCACTATTACTCGGCGTTTTGGGGTCCCAGAGTGATTTCCACGGTTTACGATCCCCGAGGTGCGTTTACGTGTCCATCGTCAACACTCACTGTTTTGGCCAATTCTGACCCATTTCATGGACTATTACTCCCCGTTTTGGGCTCCCGAAGCGATTTCCATAGTTGTTGAACCCTAAGGTGCGCTTACGTGTCGGTCATCAACACTCGAAGTTTTCGCCGATTCTGGCCCGTTTCGTGGACTATTACTCACTGTTTTGGGGTCCCGGAGTGATTTCCATGATTAACGAACCCCGAGGTGCGTTTACGTGTTGGTCATCAACACTCATTGTTTTTGTCTATTCTGACCCGTTTAGTGGACTATTACTCACCGTTTTGGGGTCCCAAAGCGATTTCCATGGTTGTTGAACCCCAAGGTGCACTTACGTGTCGGTCATCAAAGTCGCAATTTGGGTCGATTCTGGCCCGTTTCCTAGACTATTACTCAGTTTTGGGGTCCCGAAGTGCTTTTCACGGCTGACGAACCCCGGGGTGCGTTTCCGTGTCGGTCATCAACACTCACAATTTTGGCCAATTCTGGTCAGTTTCCTGGACTATTACTCACCGTTTTTGGGTCCGAGAGCGATTTCCACGATTAACGAACCCTGGGGTGCATTTACGTCTCGGTCATCAACACTCGTGGTTTTTTTCAATTCTAACCCGTTTCATGGACTATTACTCACCGTTTTGGGGTCCCAAACGGATTTCCATTGTTGTGAAACCCCAAGCTGTGCTTATGTGTTGGTCGTCAAAACTCGCAGTTTGAGCTGATTCTGTCCTGTTTCTTGGATTATTACTCGGTATTGGGGCCTCGAAGTGATTTCCATGATTGACGAACCCCGGGGTGCGTTTACGTGTCGATCATCAACACTCACAATTTTGGCCGATTCTGGTCCGTTTCGTGCACTATTACTCAGCTTTTTGGGGTCCAAGAGTGATTTCCACGGTTGACGATCCCTGAGGTGCGTTTACGTGTCCATCATCAACACTCACGGTTTTGGCCAATTCTGACCCGTTTCATGGACTATTACTCCCCGTTTTGGCGTCCCGAAGCAATTTCCATAGTTGTTGAACCCCAAGGTGCGCTTACATGTCAGTCATCAACACTCGCAGTTTTGGCCGATTCTGGCCCGTTTCGTGGACTATTACTCACTGTTTCGGGGTCCCGAAGTGATTTCCATGATTAACGAACCCCGAGGTGAGTTTACGTGTCGGTCATCAACACTCGCGGTTTTTGTCTATTCTGACCCGTTTCATGAACTATTACTCATCGTTTTGGGATCCCAAAGAGATTTCCATGGTTGTTGAACCCCAAGGTGTGCTTACGTGTTGGTCATCAACAGTCGCAATATGGGCCGATTCTGGCCCGTTTCCTGGACTACTACTCAGTTTTGGGGTCCAGAAGTGATTTTCAGGCCTGACAAACCCCGGGGTGCGTTTATGTGTCGGTCATCAACACTCACAATTTTGGCCAATTCTGGTCAGTTCCGTGGACTATTACTCACCGTTTTCGGGTCCCAGAGCGATTTCCACGATTAACGAACCCTGGGGTGCATTTACGCGTCATCAACCCTCATGGTTTTGGTCGATATTTACTCGTTTCATGGACTATTACTCGCTGTTTTGGGGTCCCAAAGGGATTTCCATGGCTGTCGAACCCCAAGGTGTGCTTATGTGTTAGTCGTCAAAACTCGCAGTTTGGGCCGATTCTGTCCCGTTTCTTGGATTATTACTCGGTATTGGGGTCCCGAAGTGATTTCCACGATTGACGAACCCCTGGGTGCGTTTGCGTGTCGTTCATCAACACTCACAATTTTGGCCGATTCTGGTCCGTTTCATGCACTATTACAAAGCGTTTTGGGGTCCCAGAGTGATTTCCACGGTTGACGATCCCCGAGGTGCGTTTACGTGTCCATCGTCAACACTCACAGTTTTGGCCAATTCTGACCCGTTTCATGGACTATTACTCCCCATTTTGGGGTCCCGAAGCGATTTCCATAGTTTTTGAACCCCAAGGTGCGCTTATGTGTCGGTCATCAACACTCGCAGTTTTGGCCGATTCTGGTTTCGGTAGGGAACGTGCCACCTTTGGGGACGAAACGATATCTGTTGCCTCTTATTGCTTTCAAAAAATTCTAGTGTCAACATAGAACAACAGGAGTGTTGTGTTAAATTTTGGAATTTTTCGCGGTTCGTTTGGACATTTTTTGTACATTAACTATGTTTTCTAGGCATTTTATGTGCATAATTCAAATTTGAACTACATGCACATGCTCCAGTGCATATAAATTGGTTGAAATATAAAATATGTGTCCTTGGGTGCATGCTTAGGTCCCATGCAAGAAATGGAAATGAATTTCAAACACCAGGGCATTGTTGATTGCCGGCACAACATTGAGATACTTTTTTTTAAAATTCTATTAAATCCAAAACTCGTCTGAAATTCATGAAACTTGGCGTGCTATCATGGAATGGCACCCGGCATGCTGTGGTATTTTTCATGTCCATTTTGAGAGAAGGCGCACTCGAATAACAGCCAACAAAGGCATTTTGAAACAAATAGGTACCATTGTAACATCTCAAATGTTTTGTATAATTTAAATCATGTGCGTTCTGTTAACCATTCACGTGACACCACGCCTCACTCTTTTAATGGCTAGGAGCTGCCATGCGGACAGGTGCTTGACTAAACAGGAGGCGTGCGAGCTATACTCCAATGTGCAGGATCACCGGGAAGCATGCGAGTTGTACGCCGCGCAGGCTCACTGGAAAGCGAGCCCTTTGACTTCCATGGTCGCCCGCTTGCTCGCATTCTCTCCATTAATGGCGCCCAATCCGCAATAATACGGTTTTTAAATATAAAGCACTCATCGCAAACGTTTTAGTTAGAACACCCGTATGCAAACCGACAGCTTCCCCAGGAAGCCTAGCGAAAATGTGCCGAGCAGGATTTGTGCAGCTCTTGATCGCAAACGTTTTAGATAGAACACCCGTATGTAAACTGACAGTTTCCCCAGTAAGCCAAGGGAAAATGTGCCGAGCAGGATTTGTGCAGCTCTTCATCGCAAACATTTTAGATAGAACACCTGTATGCAAAGTGAGAGCTATGGTCTTCCGCAGTAAGCCAAGGGAAAGTTCACCGCGCAAGATTTGTGCATCTCTTCAACACAAACGGTTCAGATTGAATAAGGTATGCAAAGCAAGACTTTGGCGCTAAGCCAAGACAAAATCTGGCAAGCAGGATTTGTACCTCCCTTCAACGCAAACGGTTTTTTCTGATGACCCGTTTGCAACCACGTACAGAAAATTTGGTAAGATTTGCATCTATCATATTGGGTATATTGCCATTTGTCAAACTGGAAAGATTGACATTTGTTGATCTAGTAACATTGCCATTTGCCAATCCTTGTAACACTGCGATTTGTCAAAATATGCAGCTAAAAATCACTAGCACTATCTAATTTTTGCAACTAAAATTCAGTAATTAAGCATAGATTTCATTCATAGATTAAGTAGTCGATCTTAATTTATACAAACAGTTCAACTCGATAGCTGAACCGACAAACTTTTCCCCAATTTTTGCCAACCACGTACTGAAATAGCTAGTTCAATTATATATACTTGCTAATTTTAAGTACGTTGTACCACATCTATAGTCACATGAACTGAAAAAAATAGCCCATAAATACTACTACTACGGAAGGGCTTTGTACTACTTCCGACAGCCTCTCCTCTGCCGAGCGCGCTTAGTAAGAGGAAGAGGAGGAGGAGCCTACCGACGAGCTGTTCAACTGCAATACAGTGCTTGCCGCTGCTGCACCTTCAGCGACACTCACCTCAAACACCCTCTGCCGCTCTAGACGACCCCTCTCGAAGTGGCCGGACTACTCGTAGATCTCCTGATATCTTGCCTCTGCGGCGGTGTGTGCTGCGGCCACGGCTGCAGTAAGGCTCTTTGCGTGCTCGAGGAGGTGCTCCTCCTCCTCCCGCAGGAACTCGATGTAGCGTGCAAGGTCGCTATGCACGTGCGGGCCTCCACCTCTGCCTCCCTCCTTCGGGCGGCGGTAGCGGAGCGGGTGATCCAGCGGTCGACGATGGGCTGGCGGCCACGGCGGGCGACGATGGGTTGGTGGCCCCGACCACCACCTCCCGCCTTCGGGCTATGGTGGCAGAGCGGGTGATGGCCATGGTGGCCAGCAGTGGGGTGGCAGCCACGACGGCCACCTCCTGCCTTCGGGCCGTAGCGGCGGAGCGCGCGTTGGCCCTGGCTTTCAACGGTGGTGTGGCAGCAACGGCGGCCGGCAACAGCTGCCGACGGGCGGCAGCGGCGGAGCATGTGGTGGGTGTTCCACGCACACCCAACAGGGACGCCACGCGCACTACAGTACGCCGGCGACTCACCGCCGCCACAGTGTAGCCTCCCAGCTGGAGCTGTCCTCTGATGACGGAGGAGTGGCTGAGCGATGACGACGAATCGGTGCCATTGGCGATTATGGGAGAAGCAGACGAGATAAGCTATAGGACAGGAGGGGAAAATACGACGTAGGACTCGCCAGTCGTGAGGGTTTATATAGTAGGCTGGTAAGCATTGGGATTTTGGGGGATTTTACCAAGTTGGGCGGGAAGCTTGCGCGGGAACCTGTGCGGTTGCACGGGAATGGGCCCACCACCGTTTGGCCAAAAGAACGCCCCCGCGCGCTGCTGAAGCTTGCGCTCGAAGCCGTCTGCGGCAGCAGGGTGACAAGACGGGCAAGAGGAGGACGAAAGAACACGTACACATACGGTTAATAAAAAAAAGTTTGTGGTTTAGTTACCTACTATACCCCCATACTGGTTTATAAGGAGGATTTAACTAATAAAATACGAATGCATGTTGCCAAAGATTATATCGTTGGATTTGTATTTGAACATAGTTTCCAATTATATAATTTCTGCAACATGCATTAACATTTTGTTGGTTAACTCTAAGGTCAAAATATGGCACAGAATATAAAGGGGCCTAATAGACCAAGACGGAGGTAGTAGCACACGGCCGCTCTCTGTGGCGTATCATACACATCTTGTTAAGTTGAATCGTTTATGTTCTCTTCCCTAATGGAAAACAGTTCATTCGAGTAAACCGTATGCCGTATATCACACACACCTTGATCTGGCTGACCACTTCTATTGCTTTCCCTAATAGCAAACAGTTCATCAGAGCGAATTGTATGTCGTATGCCATATATCGCACACATATTGATATGGTTGCCCGTTTCTGTTGTTCTATCTAATCACAAACAGTTCGTCTGGATCAACTGTATGCCCAACATCGCACCCGCAAGTAAAATCTGAACCTTGTTTGATGTACCTGCCATCACAAATGTTTTGCAACTTTTTTGATGGTTTTTTTACATCGTTGTTTGCGATTAATGCATCGCACACAGTTTCATCAAAGGGTCTTTGATCGTAGTGTCGCGTTAGCAGCATCCTGCAGTAGTGTATGGGTCAACAGTAATAATAATCTGGACAATAAACAACCCTGGTTCCATGAGAAAAGAAGTTGGTTGACCTTTATGTGGTTGTGCAATGATCACGGATAAAGATTGAGCTCCTGGTGGTCATGAGATGATAGCGATGGTAAGAAAGATTGATATCTATGGTGGTTATGAGCTAACCTCTGAGAAGAGTAAGTTGGTCCATGAGGCCTTAAACGTCGGCTCCCTCTCATGCTACTACTAGTATCATCATGTTCATCTCATGAGTACCATGTATATGCCATGCTCATTCTCATATTGCTCTAGTAGTATCATGCTCATCATCAATAATTGACCTATAAATGCCATGCTATTGTTTGTATTGACTGCTTTGGTTTGCTGTGAGCTTGCGAGTACATTCAAAGTACTCACTTGGCATGTCATGCCACATTGCAGGTAATGTCGTGATTGATTGCTTGTTAAGGATCCCGAGTTTGCGAGCTAGGATGTGTCCCAGCCAGAGTCCCTGCAGAGTGATAACCCACAAGTATAGGGGATCGCAACAGTTTTCAAGGGTAGAGTATTCAACCCAAATTTATAGATTCGACACAAGGGGAGCTAAAGAATATTTGAAGGTATTAGCAGCTGAGTTGTCAATTCAACCACACCTGGAGATTAATTATCTGCAGCAACGTGATCAGTAGCAAGGTAATATGATAGTTTTGATAATAGTGACAGCAGTAATAGTAGCGGTAACAGTGATATCAGTAATTTTGTAGCAAGTGTAACAGTGATGATAGCAATAGTAACGTAGCAAGAACAATATAAGATAAATTCATAGGCATTGGATCAGTGACTTGTTGGATGATATTCATCATGAGACAGTTATAACCTAGGGCGATACGGCACTAGCTCGAGTCGTCAATATAATGTAGGCATGTATTCCGTAAATAGTCATACATGCTTATGGAAAGAACTTGCATGACATCTTTTGTCCTACCCTCCCGTGGCAGTGGGGTCCTATCGGAAACTAAGGGATATTAAGGCTTCCTTTTAATAGAGAACCGGAACAAAGCATTAACACACGGTGAATACATGAACTCCTCAAACTACGGTCATCACTGGGAGTGGTCCCTACTATTGTCACTCCGGGGTTGCCGGATCATAACACGTACTAGGTGACTATAACTTGCAAGATCGGATCTAGAACATGGATATGATGATGATAACATAAACGGTTCAGATCTGAGTTCATGGCACCCGGGCCCAAAGTGACAAGCATTAAGCATGGCAAAGTCATAGCAACATTAATCTAAGAACATAGTGGATACTAGGGATCAAGCCCTAACAAAACTAACTCAATTACATGATGAATCTCATCCAACTCCTCACCGGCCAGCGAGCCTACGAAGGAATTGCTCACTCCCAGTGGGGAGCATCATGGAATTGGCGATGGAGAAGGGTTGGTGATGACGAAGAATAAAGATCCCCCTCTCCGGAGTCCCAAACGGACTCCAGATCTGGCCTCCTAATGAAGAACGGGAGGTGACGGCGTCTCCGTCTCGTGGATCGCGATAATTCTTTATCCCTCATTTTTTTCTAGAAAAATAGGATTTTATAGCGTCGGTTTCAGGTTCTGCGGGGCCACCAGGTGGGGACACCCCACCAGGGCGCGCCAGGAGAGGGGGGAGCGCCCTGGTGGGTTGTGCCCACCTAGGTGCCCCTCTCCAGTGGATCTTGGCTCCAGAAATTCTTATTTATTGTATAAAAACTCCTCGTAAAGTTTCGTTCCATTCTGAAAACTTTTATTTCTGCACAAAAACAACACCATGGTAGTTCTGGTGAAAACAGCGTCAGTCCGAGGTTAGTTTCATTCAAATTATGCAAATTAGAGTCCAAAACAAGAGGAAAAGCGTTAGGAAAAGTAGATACGTTGGAGACGTATCTACTCCCCCAAGCTTAAACCTTTGCTTGTCCTCAAGCAATTCAGTTGATAAATTGAAAGTGAAAAAGAAAAACTTTTACGAACTCTTTTGCTCTTGTTTGCATAAATAAGCTTAAACAGCACCCAGGTTTTCAGCCAACATTATAACTAACCATGCCGACAATAACTTTTAAAGATTATATTAACTCATATCAATGACATAATCAGCTAGCGAGCAATAATAAGGTATCTCAAATGGAAACACGTTGTCAAAACAACCATAATATAATATGACAATAGTGGTATCTCGCTAGCCCTTTCTGAGACCGCAAAACTTAAATGCATAGCACCTCCAAAGTTCAAGCAGCGACTAAACATTGTAATTCATGGTAGAAAAGATCCAGTCATGATGCACCCAACATTAACTACACACAATGCATAAGTCATGATAGCTGTGCTCTCAGGTTTTAGCGCTTGTTTTAGAAGGTGATGACACAACATAAAAGTAAATAGATAGTCCCTTCGCCGAGGGAAGCAGTGATTTGCAGAGGTGCCAGAGCTCAATTTTTAAAAATAGAGGTAAATGATATTTTTAGACATGCACCCTTCTCATTTACTTCACGACTATCAGTTATCAATATCTTCCATGCTAAGCATGCTAGTGGCGGTTCCCAAGCGATAAAAGTAAAGGTTTACTCCCCCTCCACCAACGATCACATTCCACGGCTTGTCCGAAACAACGGGTGCCGTCCAAACCAACAACAGTCCCAGGGGAGTTTTGTTTAATTATTTGCATCTTTGAGTTCGGGACTGGAAATCCCTATTACCGCCCTTTTCTCGTGCGATGGCGAGTGAATAAACACTCGACCTGAGAATAACCCGCTTAGCATGGAAGATACCGACCACCTCCTGTCGTTCCATGAACAATCCAGGCACACAAAAAGGATATTTATTAGAAGTTTTTAGAGGTGGCACATGCAAATTTACTTAGGACGGCAGGGTAATACCGCATATAGGTAGGTATGGTGGACTCATTTGGAATAACTTTTGGGTTCAAGGTTTTTGATGTACAAGTTGAATTCCCACATAGTACAGGCGAAGGCTAGCAATTAGATTGAGAAGCGGCCAGCTAAAGAGCAACAATGGTCATGAACATGCATTATGCGTAAGTAACATTGGACACTAGCATGAGTAGGATATGAACACCATGAACATAATATCATAGAGGCTATGTTGGTTTTGATTCAACTACATGCATGAACATGTGCCATGTCAAGCCACTCGAACATTCAAAGAAGGATACCATATCATCATACTACATCACAATCATTTTAACGCAATCTTGATATCCAAGATAAATCATTATCCACTCCTAGCTACTTATGCATGGAATCAGAAACTATAATCTCTAATTGTCATTGCAAACATGTTTAATCATAATGAGTTGAATCATGGATACTAGGTTAAACATATTTACACAAAAAGAACAAGTCGAGTTCATACCAGTTTCTCTCTACCACGGCCAGTTCATCGAATGTCGTCATTATTGCCTTTCACTTGCACGACCGAACGATATGAAAATAATAATAGTGCAAGAGTGTCGTGGACTAAGCTGGAATCTACAAACATTTTATTCAACAGGAGAAGACAAGGTAAAATGTGATCTTTATTAGATCAATAGTTATTCATATGAGAGCCACTCAACATTTTCATCGTGGTCTTCTCCTCGGTACAACTCGAATAAAAAAAGAAATTCAGAGAAACACACTGAAATATTTTTGGAGTTTTTTGTTTTCTTGAACCAGGAAATAAAAGGGAAAGGCAAAAACAAGAAAAACTATTTACACGGGAAAGCTCCCAACAAGCAAAAGAAGAACAAGAAAATCTTTTTGGGTTTTTCCTTTTAGTATTACTACTAAGCATGCATAGAAAGTAAATTAACTACAACTAATTTTTTTGGTTTTTCTAAAGTTTTTCAAACACACAAGAAGAAAGCAAGAAAATAAATCTAAGCATGGATGATACAATAAAAAAGTGCGAACACCGACAAATGGAATAAGCAGACATGAATGTAATGTCGGTGGGAAACACATACTCCCCCAAGCTTAGGCTTTTGGCCTAACTTGGTAAACAGTCAGTAGCCTGGATACAACAAGTGTGATGGTTTTGGTAGGGAACGTTTCACCTTTCTGGATGAAACGATATTCATTGCCTCTTCTCGATTTCAAAAAAAAATTCCTAGTGTCAACATAGAACAACAGGAGTGTTGTGTTAATTTTTGGGATTTTTTGGGGTTCGCTTGAACATTTTTATACATTAACTAAGTTTTTTGTGCATTCATGTGCATAATTCAGATTTGAACTACAGGCACATGCTCTAATGCATATAAATTGGTTGAAAATTCAAATTTATGTCCTTGGTTGCATGCTTAGGTTCCATGCAAGAAATGGGAATGAATGTCAAACACTCTGCCACCGTCACTCGGCCGCAACATTGAGATGCCTGGTTTTTAAATTCTAGTAAATCCAAAGTTTGTCTGAAATTCATGAAACTTGGCATGCTGTCATGGAGCGGCATCAACATGTCGTGGTAAATTTTTTTGTCCCATTTGGGGCAGGTTTGGGGTTATGCTTCTCACAAACCAGAGCTTCTCACAACAAGCCAGATGGTTTCAGTAGGGAACGTCCCACCTTTGGGAACGAAACGATATCCATTGCCTCTTATTGCTTTCAAAAAAATTCTCGTGTCAACAAAGAACAACAGGAGTGTTGTGTCAATTTTTGGGATTTTTTGGGGTTCGTTTGGACATTTTTATGCATTAATCGAGTTTTCAATGCATTCATGTGCATAATTCAAATTTGAACAAATGCACATGCTCTAATGCATATAAATTGGTTTAGAATTCAAATTTGTGTCCTTGGTTGCATGCTTAGGTCCCATGCAAGAAATGGGAATGAATGTCAAACACCCTACCACCGTCACTCGGCCGCAAACATTGAGATACTTGGTTTTTAAATTCTAGTAAATCCAAAGCTCGTCTGAAATTCATGAAACCCGGCGTGCTGTCATGAAGCAGCATCAACATGCCGTGGTAAATTTTTTGTCCCATTTGGGGCAGGTTTGGGGATATGCTTCTCACAAACGAGAGCTTCTCACAACAAGCCAGATGGTTTCGGCAGGGAACGTCCCACCTTTGGGGACGAAATGATATCCATTGCCTCTTATTGCTTTCAAAAAAATTCTCGTGTCAACATAGAACAACAGCAGTGTTGTGTCAATTATTGGGATTTTTTGGGGTTCATTTGGACATTTTTATGCATTAACTGAGTTTTCAATGCATTCATGTGTATAATTCAAATGTGAACTACATGCACACGCTCTAATGCATATAAATTGGTTGAAAATTCAAATATGTGTCCTTGGTTGCATGCTTAGGTCCCATGCAAGAAATGGGAATGAATGTCAAACACCCTGCCACCGTCACTCGGCCGCAAACATTGAGATACCTGGTTTTTAAATTCTAGTAAATCCAAACCTCATGGGAAAGTCATGAAACTTGGCGTGCTATCATGGAGCAGCATCAACATGCCATGGTAAAATTTTTGTCCCATTTGGGGCAGGTTTGGGTATATGCTTCTCACAAACCAGAGCTTCTCACAACAAGCATGATGGTTTCGGTAGGGAACGTCCCACCTTTGGGGACGAAACGATATCCATTGCCTCTTATTGCTTTCAAAAATTTTCTCGTGTCAACATAGAACAACAGGAGTGTTGTGTCAGTTTTTGGGTTTTTGGGGGGTTCGATTGGACATTTTTATGCATTAATTGAGTTTTCAATGCATTTATGTGCATAATTCAAATTTGAACTACATGCACATGCTCCAGTGCATATAAATTGGTTGAAAATCAAATCTTTGTCCTTGGGTGCATGTTTAGGTCCCATGCAAGAAATGGGGATGAATTTCAAACACCAGGGCACCGTTGATTGTCGGCAAAATGTTGAGATACATTGTTTTTAAATTCTAGTAAATCCAAAACTCGTCTGAAATTCATGAAACTTGGCATGCTATCATGGAATGGCACCCGACATGATGTGGTATTTTTCGTGTCCACTTTGAGAGAAGGCACACTTGAATAACAGCCAACAAATGCATTTTGAAAAATAGCTGCCACTTTAATATCTCAAATGTTTGTATAATTCAAACCGTGTGCGTTCTGTTAACCATTCACGTGACGCCATGTGTCTTGGTTTTGATGGCTATAGGAGGTGTCGTGCGGATAGCTGCTTGACTGAACGGGAGGCGTGCAAGCGCAGTCCGGTGTGCAGGCTAACCGAGAGGCGTGCAAGATGTCTTCCAATGGGCAGACTCGTCGAGAAGCGTGCAAGTTGTACGCTGTGCAGGCTCACCGGGAAGCGAGCCCTTTGACTTCCATGGCCACCTGCCTTCCTCTCCATTAATGGTGCCCGAGCCGCTGCTTAATACGAGCGGCCTTACTGTTGGCCTCCCATTCCCCTCCCTCCTGCATACCTCCACCAATGTCATAGCGTAGAAGGATCATCTGCCACTAGTCTTCAAGTTTGGTGAAGTCGACTCCGAGCCGAAGAAGATAGAAAATAAGGAGGAATGGGGCCTCATGGACATGGCCCAGAACGAGCTGGCCGCGGCGGTTGCTGCCCCCGCTCCCGTCCCAGCTCCCATCCCCGCGCCCGCGCCAGCGACCATCCCCGTAGCATTGACGGGCTGGTCGCCGAGCACTATCGCAGAGCTGGAAGCCGCGGGCGTCAGCGAGTTCTCCATAGACCCACGCGAGCTCGTGTACATGCCAGCGCCAACGCCCGTGCCCGTGCTCATGCGCTCCCCTCCACCCACCGCGGCGCCGGTCCCCATGCGTTTGGCTACACCCGCCGTGCCCATGACCGTGCGTGCGCCCCCCTCAGTGGCATGGGATGCTGCCGTCGATCGCTACCTCTCAGCGTCGCCAGCTGCCGTCCTCCCACGCCCTGCCCGTCAATCGCGCGACGACATGATGTTTGATTTACAAGTGAAGAACATTATGTGCTACATTGAAGACTTCAACAACGGCGTCCCGGAGGACGACAGCGACAACAACGGCGCGGCACGCCGCCTCCGCCGCAGCCGGAAATAGTTTTTTTCTTGGGATTAATATTGTATCTCGATCATACGAATATAAATTCGCAGTATGACTGAATGAAAGATATGGTTTGAGCGAACTTGCGTTTTTCTCTCCTAATGTACAGACTTATGAAAAGATTTTCTTTTGAAAATAAAGTCAATGGTTTTTAAATATAAAACACTAATCGCAAACATTTTAGTTAGAACACCTGTATGCAAACCGACAGCTTCCCCAGGAAGCCAAGGGAAAATATGCCGAGCAGGATTTTTGTGGCTCTTGATTGCAAACATTTTAGATAGAACACCCGTATGCAAAGTGAGAGTGGGATTTGTGCATCTCTTCAACGCAAACGGTTCTTTTGGATGACCCGTGGGCAACCACTTATAAACAATTTGGTAAGATTTCCATCTGTCATATTGGGTATGTTGCCATTTGTCAAACTGGAAAGATTGACATTAGTCGATCTAGTAACATTGCCATTTGTCAACCTTGTAAGACTGTGATTGTCAAAATATGAAGCTAAAAATCACTAGCAGTATATAATTTTTGCAATTAAAATTCAGTAATTAAGCATAGATTTCATTCATAGATTAAGAAGTCGTTCTTTATACAAATAGTTCAACTCAACAGCTGAACCGACCAAACTTTTCCCCAATTGTTGCCAACCACGTACTGAAATAGCTAGTTTAACTATATATACTAGCTAATTTTAAGTACGTTGTACATTTCCACCACATCTATAGTCAGATGAACTGAACAAAATAGCCCCTAAATACTACTACTACGGAGGGGCTTTGTACTACTTCAAGCTGGCTCTCCTCTACCGAGCGCGCTTAGTAAGGGGCAGAGGAGGAGGAGCCTATCGACGAGCTGGACAACTGCAATACGGTGCCTGCCGCTATTGCGGCTTCTGCGATGCTCAGCTCGAACGCCCTCTGCCGCTCCAGACGACCCCTCTCGAAGCGGTGGTTCTCCTCATAGATCTCCTGATTCCTCGCCTCTGAGGCGGCATGTGCCGCGGCCACGGCGGCGGTAAGGCTCTTTGCGTGCTCGACGAGGCGCTCCTCCTCCTCCCGCAGGAACTCGGTGTAGCGCGCAAGGTCGCTGATGCACGTGCAGGCATCCACCTCTGCCTCCCGCCTTCGAGCGCCGGTGGCGGAGCAGGTGATGACCCCAGAGATCGATGGTAGGCTGGCGGCCACAGCGGTCGATGATGGGGTGACGGCCACGACCACCACATCTCGCCTTCGAGCTGCGGTGGTGGAGCGGGTGATGGCCACGGTGGCCGGCAGTGGGGTGGCGGCCACGACGGCCACCTCCCGCCTACAGGCCGCGGCGGCAGAGCGGGCAATGGCCCTGGCTTTCGACAGTGGTGTGGCGGCAACGGCGGCCGGCAACAACTGCCAACGGGCAGCGGCGGTGGAGCATGTGGTGGAAGTTCCGCGCACACCCAACAGGGACGCCACGCGCACTATACTACGTCGGGGACTGAGCCACCGCCGCGGTGTAGCCTCCCAGCTGGAGTTGTCCTCTGATGACAGCGGAGTGGCTGAGCGACAAGATGGACCAGTGCCATTGGCGATTGTGGGAGAAGCAGACGAGATAAGCTACAGGGAGGGAGGGGAAAATGCGACGCAGGACTCGCCAGTCATGAGGGTTTATATAGCAGGCCGTTAAGCAATGGGATTTTTGGGGATTTCACCGTGTTGGGCGGGAAGCTTGCGTGGGAACCTGCGAGGTTGCGCGGGAACGGGCTCACCGATGATTCATTGGCGCCACCGTTGGGCCAAAAGAACGCCCCCGCGCGCTGCGCAAGCTTGCGTTGTAAGCCATCTGCGGCAGCGGGGTGACAAGACGTGCGAGAGGAGGACGAAAGGCCACGTACACATACGGTTAATAAAAAAATGTTTGCGATTTAATTACCTACTATACCCCCGTCCTGGTTTATAAGTATGATTTGACTAATAAAATATGAATGCATGTCACCAAAGATTATATACTTGGATTCGTATTTGAACATAGTTTCCAATTATATAATTTTTATAACATGCATTAACATTTTGTTGGTTAAATTTGAGGGCAAAGTATGGCAGAGAATATAAAGGGGACTATAGACCAACACGGAGATAGTATCACACGGACACTCTCTACGCAGCGACGCAACTGTCAGCCAGCTTGTAGGCGACCATTTCCTGCATGTTCAACTGCTCTATGCGTGTGGTTGCTTGCGGTTCAGGCAGCCGCGGCGCGCTCTGCTCGCGTCCCGCCGCGCGCGCTCTGCTCTCGCGTCCCTTCGGGTGCTCTTCCCTCATCCCTCCACGTGTGCTGCCAGTGTTTGGGGCCGGCGCACGATCACGCACGTTCGTGTGCATGCGGTTGCGCCGGGCGCGGCGCAACATTGCAGTTACCCGCTGCAAAAACTGTCATGCAGACGTGCAGAGAATCCAGGCCGCCCAACCCCCATTTATTCCTGCGGCCATTTACCTTCATCTCTCGCGTCACATGACACAATAAGCACATCCACCACAACACATACAGAGAGGACATCCATCGGTTCCAATGGCGCTCCCAGCGGCCGACGATGACAACGACGGGCAGTTCACCACGCATCACATAGTGGACACCCACGTGTGGGGGAAGGTGCTCTCGGTGGTGTACAAGAACGATCCGGTCTCGGTGGAGAGCTCCATCCAGACTATGGAGAAGTTCCTTGCCAAGGACAAGTACCAAGTGGTCGGCTTCGACCTCGAGTACACCATCGGTCGTGCCGGGCACGATCAGAAGGTTGTCGTCGCCTAATTGTGCGTGCAACATGACGTCCTCGTCTACCACTACCACCTGGCCACAAGGCCTTGAAAGTGTTTCTCCAGATTTATCAACAGCTCCGACTATAGTTTCGCTACGGTGGACACCACAAACGATCTAAAAGCGCTCAAGGTTTCGTGCTTCAAATGCCCAAATCTTGTCAACATCCAGCACCACTACAAGGTCTGGGGCAGTGACAATAACAAGCTGAACACCCTGGTGGACTATTACTCACTGTTTTGGGGTCCCGGAGTGATTTCCGTGATTAACGAACCCCGAGGTGAGTTTACGTGTGGGTAATCAACACTCGCGGTTTTTGTCTATTCTGACCCGTTTCGTGGACTATTACTGACCGTTTTGGGGTCCCAAAGCGATTTCCATGGTTGTTGAACCCCCAAGGTGCGCTCACGTGTCGGTCATCAACGCTCGCAGTTTGGGCCGATTCTGGCCCGTTTCCTAGACTATTACCCAGTTTGGGGTCCCAAAGTGATTTTCACGGCTGACGAACCCCGGGGTGCGTTTACTTGTCGGTCATCAACACTCAAAATTTTGGCCAATTCTGGTCAGTTTCGTGGACTATTACTCACCGTTTTCGGTTCCCACGGCGATTTGCACAATTAATGAACCCAGGTGTGCATTTACGTGCCGGTTATCAACACTCGTAGTTTTTGTCGATTCTAACCCATTTCATGGACTATTACTCACCGTTTTGTTGTCCCAAAGGGATTTCCATCATTGTCGAACCCCAAGGTGTGCTTATGTGTTGGTCGTCAAGACTTGCAGTGTGGGCCGATTCTGGCCCGTTTCTTGGATTATTACTCGGTATTGGGGTCCCAAAGTGACTTGCACGATTGACGAACTCCGGGTTGCGTTTACGTCTCGGTCATCAACACTCACAATTTTGGCCGGTTCTGATCCGTTTCATGCACTATTACTCAGCGTTTTCGGGTCCTAGAGTGATTTCCACGGTTTACGATCCCCGAGGTGCATTTACGTGTCCATCGTCAACACTCACTGTTTTGGCCAATTCTGACCCATTTCATGGACTATTACTCCCCGTTTTGGGCTCCCGAAGCGATTTCCATAGTTGTTGAACCCTAAGGTGCGCTTACGTGTCGGTCATCAACACTCGAAGTTTTGGCCGATTCTGGCCCGTTTCGTGGACTATTACTCACTGTTTTGGGGTCCCGGAGTGATTTCCATGATTAACGAACCCCGAGGTGCGTTTACGTGTTGGTCATCAACACTCGCTGTTTTTGTCTATTCTGACCCGTTTAGTGGACTATTACTCACCGTTTTGGGGTCCCAAAGCGATTTCCATGGTTGTTGAACCCCAAGGTGCGCTTACGTGTCGGTCATCAAAGTCGCAATTTGGGTCGATTCTGGCCCGTTTCCTAGACTACTACTTAGTTTTGGGGTCCCGAAGTGATTTTCACGGTGACGAACCCCGGGGTGCATTTACGTGTCGGTTATCAACACTCACAATTTTGGCCAATTCTGGTCAGTTTCCTGGACTATTACTCACCGTTTCGGGTCCCAAAGCAATTTCCATGATTAACGAACCCTGGGGTGCATTTACGTGTCGGTCATCAACACTCGTGGTTTTTGTCGATTCTGACATGTTTCATGGACTATTACTCACTGTTTTGGTGTCCCAAAGGGATTTCCATCGTTGTCGAACCCCAAGGAGTGCTTATGTTTAGGTCGTCAAGAATCGCAGTTTGGGCCGATTATGGCCCGTTTCTTGGATTATTACTCAGTTTTGGGGTCCTGAAGTGACTTCCACGATTGACGAACTCCGGGGTGCGTTTACGTGTCGGTCATCAACACTCACAATTTTGGCCAATTCTGGTCCATTTCCTGCACTATTACTCGGCGTTTTGGGGTCCCAGAGTGATTTCTGCGGTTGACGATCCCCGAGGTGCGTTTACCTGTCCATCATCAACACTCACAGTTTTGGCCAATTCTGACCTATTTCATGGACTATTACTCCCCGTTTTGGGATCCCAAAGCGATCTCCATAGTTGTCCGAAGGTGTGCTTACGTGTCGGTCATCAACACTCACGGTTTTGGCCGATTCTGGCCCGTTTCGTGGACTATTACTCACTGTTTTGGGGTCCCGGAGTGATTTCCACGATTAACGCACCCCGGTGTGTGTTTACGTGTCGGTTATCAACACTCGCCGTTTTTGTCTATTCTGACCCATTTCGTGGACTATTACTCACCGTTTTGGGGTCCCAAAGCGATTTCCATGGTTGTTGAACCCCAAGGTGCGCTTACATGTCGGTCATTAACAGTCGCAATTTGGGCCGATTCTGGCCCGTTTCCTGGACTACAATTCAGTTTTGGGGCCACGAACCCCGGGGTGTGTTTATGTGTCGATCATCAACACTCACAATTTTTGCCATTTCTGGTCAGTTTCGTGGACTATTACTCACCGTTTTCGGGTCCCAGAGCGATTTCCATGATTAACGAACCCTAGGGTGCATTTACGTATCCGTCATTAACACTCGTGGTTTTTGTCGATTTTGACCCATTTCATGGACTATTACTCGTTGTTTTGGGGTTCCTAAGGGATTTCCATGGTTGTCGAACCCCAAGGTGTGCTTATGTGTTGGTCGTCAAAACTCGCAGTTTGGGCCAATTCTGTCCCGTTTCCTGGATTATTAATCAGTATTGGGGTCCCAAAGTGATTTCCACAATTGACGAACCCCGGGTGCGTTTACGTGTCTGTCATCAACACTCACAATTTTGGCCGATTCTGGTCAGTTTCATGCACTATTAATCAGCGTTTTGGGGTCCCAGAGTGATTTCCACGGTTGACGATCCCCAAGGTGCGTTTACGTGTCCATCATCAACACTAACAGTTTTGGCCAATTCTGACCTGTTTCATGGACTATTACTCCCCGTTTTGGGGTCCCGGAGCGATTTCCATAGTTGTTCAACCCCCAGGTGCGCTTATGTGTCAGTCATCAACACTCGCAGTTTTGGCCGATTCTGGCCCGTTTTGTGGACTATTACTCACTGTTTTGGGGTCCCGGAGTGATTTCCATGATTAACGCACCCCGAGGTGCGTTTACGTGTCAGTCATCAACAGTCGCGGTTTTTGTCTATTCTAACCCGTTTCATGGACTATTACTCACCGTTTTGGGGTCCCAAAGAGATTTCCATGGTTGTTGAACCCCAAGGTGCGCTTATGTGTCGGTCACAACAGTCGCAATTTGGGCCAATTCTGGCCCGTTTCCTGCACTACTACTCAGTTTTGGGGTCCCAAAGTGATTTTCACGGCTGACGAACCCCGGGGTGCGTTTACATGTCGGTCATCAACACTCACAATTTTGGCCAATTCTGGTCAGTTTCGTGGACTATTACTCACCGTTTTCGGGTCCCAGAGCGATTTCCACGATTAACGAACCCGGGGGTGCATTTACGCGTCATCAACACTCGTGGTTTTTGTCGATATTTACCCGTTTCATGGACTATTACTCGTCGTTTTGGGGTCCCAAAGGTATTTCCATGGTTGTCGAACCCCAAGGTGTGCTTATGTGTTGGTCGTCAAAACTCGCAGTTTGGACCAATTCTGTCCCGTTTCTTGGATAATTACTCGGTATAGGGGTCCCGAAGTGATTTCCACGATTGACGAACCCCGGGTTGCGTTTACGTGTCGGTCATCAACACTCACAATTTTGGCCGATTCTGGTCCGTTTCATGCACTATTACTCTGCGTTTTGGGGTCCAACAGTGATTTCCACGGTTGACGATCCCCAAGGTGCGTTTACGCGTCCATCGTCAACACTCACAGTTTTGGCCAATTCTGACCCGTTTCATGGACTATTACTCCCCGTTTTGGGGTTCCAAAGCGATTTCCATAGTTGTTGAACCCCAAGGTGCGCTTACATGTCGGTCATCAACACTCGCAGTTTTGGCCGATTCTGGCCCGTTTCGTGTATTATTACTCACTGTTTTGGGGTCCCGGAGTGATTTCGACAATTAACGAACCCCGAGGTGAGCTTACGTGTCGATCATCAATACTCGCGATTTTTGTCTATTCTGACCCGTTTCGTGGACTATTACTGACCGTTTTGGGGTCCCAAAGCGAGGTACATGGTTGTTGAACCCCAAGGTGCGTTTACGTGTCGGTTATCAACACTCACAGTTTGGGCCGATTCTGGCCCGTTTCCTAGACTATTACCCAGTTTGGGGGTCCCAAAGTGATTTTCACGGCTGACGAACCCCGGGGTGCGTTTACGTGTCGGTCATCAACACTCACAATTTTGGCCAATTCTGGTCAGTTTCCTGGACTATTACTCACCGTTTTCGGGTCCGAGAGCGATTTCCACGATTAACGAACCCTGGGGTGCATTTATGTCTTGGTCATCAACACTCGTGGTTTTTGTTAATTCTAACCCGTTTCATGGACTATTACTCACCGTTTTGGTGTCCCAAAGGGATTTCCATCGTTGTCGAACCCCAAGGTGTGCTTATGTGTTGGTCGTCAAGACTTGCAGTTTGGGCCGATTCTGGCCCGTTTCTTGGATTATTACTCGGTATTGGGGTCCCGAAGTGACTTGCACGATTGACGAACTCTGGGGTGCGTTTACGTGTCGGTCATCAACACTCACAGTTTTGGTCGATTCTAGTCCGTTTCATGCACTATTATTCAGCGTTTTGGGGTCCCAGAGTGATTTTCATGGTTGACGATCCCCGAGGTGCGTGTCCATCGTCAACACTCACGGTTTTGGCCAATTCTGACCCGTTTCATGGACTATTACTCCCCGTTTTGGGGTTCCAAAGCGATTTCCATAGTTGTTGAACCCCAAGGTGCGCTTACATGTCGGTCATCAACACTCGCAGTTTTGGCCGATTCTGGCCCGTTTCGTGTAGTATTACTCACTGTTTTGGGGTCCCGGAGTGATTTCGACAATTAACGAACCCCGAGGTGAGCTTATGTGTCGGTCATCAATACTCGCGATTTTTGTCTATTCTGACCCGTTTCGTGGACTATTACTGACCGTTTTGTGGTCCCAAAGCGAGGTACATGGTTGTTGAACCCCAAGGTGCGTTTACGTGTCGGTTATCAACACTCACAGTTTGGGCCGATTCTGGCCCGTTTCCTAGACTATTACCCAGTTTGGGGGTCCCAAAGTGATTTTCACGGCTGACGAACCCCGGGGTGCGTTTAC
>NW_025227253.1:7515-8564 GCF_018294505.1 Triticum aestivum | reverse complement strand
GGAGCGATTTCCATAGTTGTTGAACCCCAAGGTGCGCTTATGCGTCAGTCATCAACACTCGCAGGTTTGGCCGATTCTGGCCCGTTTTGTGGACTATTACTCACTGTTTTGGGGTCCCGGAGTGATTTCCATGATTAACGCACCCCGAGGTGCGTTTAGGTGTCGGTCATCAACAGTCGCGGTTTTTGTCTATTCTAACCCGTTTCGTGGACTATTACTCACCGTTTTGGGGTCCCAAAGAGATTTCCATGGTTGTTGAACCCCAAGGTGCACTTATGTGTCGGTCATCAACAGTCGCAATTTGGGTCGATTCTGGCCCATTTCCTGGACTACTACTCAGTTTTGGGGTCCCAAAGTGATTTTCACGGCTGACGAACCCCGGGGTGCGTTTACATGTCGGTCATCAACACTCACAATTTTGGCCAATTCTGGCCCGTTTCCTGGACTATTACTCACTGTTTTGGGGTCCCGGAGTGATTTCCATGATTAACGAACCCCGAGGTGAGTTTACGTGTGGGTAATCAACACTCGCGGTTTTTGTCTATTCTGACCCGTTTCGTGGACTATTACTGACCGTTTTGGGGTCCCAAAGCGATTTCCATGGTTGTTGAACCCCCAAGGTGCGCTCACATGTCGGTCATCAACGCTCGCAGTTTGGGCCGATTCTGGCCTGTTTCCTAGACTATTACCCAGTTTGGGGTCCCAAAGTGATTTTCACGGCTGACGAACCCCGGGGTGCGTTTACTTGTCGGTCATCAACACTCAAAATTTTGGCCAATTCTGGTCAGTTTCGTGGACTATTACTCACTCTTTTCGGGTCCCACAGCGATTTGCACAATTAACGAACCCCGGTGTGCATTTACGTGCCGGTTATCAACACTCGTAGTTTTTGTCGATTCTAACCCATTTCATGGACTATTACTCACCGTTTTGTTGTCCCAAATGGATTTCCATCATTGTCGAACCCCAAGGTGTGCTTATGTGTTGGTCGTCAAGACTTGCAGTGTGGGCCGATTCTGGCCCGTTTCTTGGATTATTACTCGGTATTG
>NW_025227253.1:0-7505 GCF_018294505.1 Triticum aestivum | reverse complement strand
GGAGCGATTTCCATAGTTGTTGAACCCCAAGGTGCGCTTATGCGTCAGTCATCAACACTCGCAGGTTTGGCCGATTCTGGCCCGTTTTGTGGACTATTACTCACTGTTTTGGGGTCCCGGAGTGATTTCCATGATTAACGCACCCCGAGGTGCGTTTAGGTGTCGGTCATCAACAGTCGCGGTTTTTGTCTATTCTAACCCGTTTCGTGGACTATTACTCACCGTTTTGGGGTCCCAAAGAGATTTCCATGGTTGTTGAACCCCAAGGTGCACTTATGTGTCGGTCATCAACAGTCGCAATTTGGGTCGATTCTGGCCCATTTCCTGGACTACTACTCAGTTTTGGGGTCCCAAAGTGATTTTCACGGCTGACGAACCCCGGGGTGCGTTTACATGTCGGTCATCAACACTCACAATTTTGGCCAATTCTGGCCCGTTTCCTGGACTATTACTCACTGTTTTGGGGTCCCGGAGTGATTTCCATGATTAACGAACCCCGAGGTGAGTTTACGTGTGGGTAATCAACACTCGCGGTTTTTGTCTATTCTGACCCGTTTCGTGGACTATTACTGACCGTTTTGGGGTCCCAAAGCGATTTCCATGGTTGTTGAACCCCCAAGGTGCGCTCACATGTCGGTCATCAACGCTCGCAGTTTGGGCCGATTCTGGCCCGTTTCCTAGACTATTACCCAGTTTGGGGTCCCAAAGTGATTTTCACGGCTGACGAACCCTGGGGTGCGTTTACTTGTCGGTCATCAACACTCAAAATTTTGGCCAATTCTGGTCAGTTTCGTGGACTATTACTCACTCTTTTCGGGTCCCACAGCGATTTGCACAATTAACGAACCCCGGTGTGCATTTACGTGCCGGTTATCAACACTCGTAGTTTTTGTCGATTCTAACCCATTTCATGGACTATTACTCACCGTTTTGTTGTCCCAAATGGATTTCCATCATTGTCGAACCCCAAGGTGTGCTTATGTGTTGGTCGTCAAGACTTGCAGTGTGGGCCGATTCTGGCCCGTTTCTTGGATTATTACTCGGTATTGGGGTCCCGAAGTGACTTGCACGATTGATGAACTCCGGGTTGCGTTTACGTCTCGGTCATCAACACTCACAATTTTGGCCGGTTCAGGTCCGTTTCATGCACTATTACTCGGCGTTTTGGGGTCCCGGAGTGATTTCCACGGTTTACGATCCCCGAGGTGCGTTTACGTGTCCATCGTCAACACTCACTGTTTTGGCCAATTCTGACCCATTTCATGGACTATTACTCCCCGTTTTGGGCTCCCGAAGCGATTTCCATAGTTGTTGAACCCTAAGGTGCGCTTACGTGTCGGTCATCAACACTCGAAGTTTTCGCCGATTCTGACCCGTTTCGTGGACTACTACTCACTGTTTTGGGGTCCCGGAGTGATTTCCATGATTAACGAACCCCGAGGTGCGTTTACGTGTTGGTCATCAACACTCGCTGTTTTTGTCTATTCTGACCCGTTTAGTGGACTATTACTCACCGTTTTGGGGTCCCAAAGCGATTTCCATGGTTGTTGAACCCCAAGGTGCGCTTACGTGTCGGTCATGAAAGTCGCAATTTGGGTCAATTCTGGCCCGTTTCCTAGACTATTACTCAGTTTTGGGGTCCCGAAGTGATTTTCACGGCTGACGAACCCCGGGGTGCGTTTCCGTGTCGGTCATCAACACTCACAATTTTGGCCAATTCTGGTCAGTTTCGTGGACTATTACTCACCGTTTTCGGGTCCCAGAGCGATTTCCACGATTAAAGAACCCTGGGGTGCATTTACGTGTCGGTCATCAACACTCGTAGTTTTTGTCGATTCTAACCCGTTTCATGGACTATTCCTCACTGTTCTGGTGTCCCAAAGGGATTGCCATCGTTGTCGAACCCTAGGGTGTGCTTATGTGTTGGTCGTCAAGACTTGCAGTTTGGGCCGATTCTGGCCCGTTTCTTGGATTATTACTCTGTTTTGGGGTCCCGAATTGACTTCCACGATTGACGAACTCCGGGGTGCGTTTACGTGTCAGTCATCAACACTCACAATTATGGCCAATTCTGGTCCGTTTCCTGCACTATTACTCAGCGTTTTGGGGTCCTAGAGTGATTTCCGCGGTTGACGATCCCCGAGGTGCGTTTACGTGTCCATCGTCAACACTCACAGTTTTGGCCAATTCTGACCTATTTCCTGGACTATTACTCCCTGTTTTGGGATCCCAAAGCGATCTCCATAGTTGTCCCAAGGTGCGCTTATGTGTCAGTCATCAACACTCATGGTTTTGGCCGATTCTGGCCCGTTTCGTGGACTACTACTCACTGTTTTGGGGTCCCGGAGTGATTTCCACGATTAACACACCCCACTGTGCGTTTACGTGTCGGTTATCAACACTCGCGGTTTTTGTCTATTCTGACCCATTTCCTGGACTATTACTCACCGTTTTGGGGTCCCAAAGCGATTTCCATGGTTGTTGAACCCCAAGGTGCGCTTACGTGTCGGTCATCAACAGTCGCAATTTGGGCCGATTCTGGCCCGTTTCCTGGACTACTATTCAGTTTTGGGGTCACAAACCCCGGGGTGTGTTTATGTGTCGATCATCAACACTCGCAATTTTTGCCATTTCTGGTCAGTTTCGTGGACTATTACTCACCGTTTTCGGGTCCAAGAGCGATTTCCGTGATTAACGAACCCTAGGGTGCATTTACGTATCCGTCATTAACACTCGTGGTTTTTGTCGATTTTGACCCATTTCATGGAATATTACTCGCTGTTTTGGGGTCCCTAAGGGATTTCCATGGTTGTCGAACCCCAAGGTGTGCTTATGTGTTGGTCGTCAGAACTCGCAGTTTGGGCCGATTCTGTCCCGTTTCTTGGATTATTAATCAGTATTGGGGTCCCAAAGTGATTTCCACGATTGACAACCCCGGGTGCGTTTATGTGTCTGTCATCAACACTCACAATTTTGGCCGATTCTGGTCAGTTTCATGCACTATTAATCAGCATTTTGGGGTCCCAGAGTGATTTCCACGGTTGACGATCCCCGAGGTGCGTTTACGTGTCCATCATCAACACTAACAATTTTGGCCAATTCTGACCCGTTTCATGGACTATTACTCCCCGTTTTGGGGTCCTGGAGCGATTTCCATAGTTGTTGAACCCCAAGGTGCGCTTATGCGTCAGTCATCAACACTCGCAGGTTTGGCCGATTCTGGCCCGTTTTGTGGACTATTACTCACTGTTTTGGGGTCCCGGAGTGATTTCCATGATTAACGCACCCCGAGGTGCGTTTAGGTGTCGGTCATCAACAGTCGCGGTTTTTGTCTATTCTAACCCGTTTCGTGGACTATTACTCACCGTTTTGGGGTCCCAAAGAGATTTCCATGGTTGTTGAACCCCAAGGTGCACTTATGTGTCGGTCATCAACAGTCGCAATTTGGGTCGATTCTGGCCCATTTCCTGGACTACTACTCAGTTTTGGGGTCCCAAAGTGATTTTCACGGCTGACGAACCCCGGGGTGCGTTTACATGTCGGTCATCAACACTCACAATTTTGGCCAATTCTGGTCAGTTTCGTGGACTATTACTCACCGTTTTCGGGTCCCAGAGCGATTTCCACGATTAACGAACCCGGGGGTGCATTTACGCGTCATCAACACTCGTGGTTTTTGTCGATATTTACCCGTTTCATGGACTATTACTCGTCGTTTTGGGGTCCCAAAGGGATTTCCATGGTTGTCGAACCCCAAGGTGTGCTTATGTGTTGGTCGTCAAAACTCGCAGTTTGGGCCGATTCTGTCCCGTTTCTTGGATTATTACTCGGTATAGGGGTCCCGAAGTGATTTCCACGATTGACGAACACCGGGTTGCGTTTATGTGTCGGTCATCAACACTCACAATTTTGGCCGATTCTGGTCCGTTTCATGCACTATTACTCTGCGTTTTGGGGTCCAAGAGTGATTTCCACGGTTGACGATCCCCAAGGTGCGTTTACGCGTCCATCGTCAACACTCACAGTTTTGGCCAATTCTGACCCGTTTCATGGACTATTACTCCCCGTTTTGGGGTTCCAAAGCGATTTCCATAGTTGTTGAACCCCAAGGTGCGCTTACATGTCGGTCATCAACACTCGCAGTTTTGGCCGATTCTGGCCCGTTTCGTGTATTATTACTCACTGTTTTGGGGTCCCGGAGTGATTTCGACAATTAACGAACCCCGAGGTGAGCTTATGTGTCGGTCATCAATACTCGCGATTTTTGTCTATTCTGACCCGTTTCGTGGACTATTACTGACCGTTTTGGGGTCCCAAAGCGAGGTACATGGTTGTTGAACCCCAAGGTGCGTTTACGTGTCGGTTATCAACACTCACAGTTTGGGCCGATTCTGGCCCGTTTCCTAGACTATTACCCAGTTTGGGGGTCCCAAAGTGATTTTCACGGCTGACGAACCCCGGGGTGCGTTTACGTGTCGGTCATCAACACTCACAATTTTGGCCAATTCTGGTCAGTTTCCTGGACTATTACTCACCGTTTTCGGGTCCGAGAGCGATTTCCACGATTAACGAACCCTGGGGTGCATTTACGTCTTGGTCATCAACACTCGTGGTTTTTGTTAATTCTAACCCGTTTCATGGACTATTACTCACCGTTTTGGTGTCCCAAAGGGATTTCCATCGTTGTCGAACCCCAAGGTGTGCTTATGTGTTGGTCGTCAAGACTTGCAGTTTGGGCCGATTCTGGCCCGTTTCTTGGATTATTACTCGGTATTGGGGTCCCGAAGTGACTTGCACGATTGACGAACTCTGGGGTGCGTTTACGTGTCGGTCATCAACACTCACAGTTTTGGCCGATTCTGGTCCGTTTCATGCACTATTATTCAGCGTTTTGGGGTCCCAGAGTGATTTTCATGGTTGACGATCCCCGAGGTGCGTGTCCATCGTCAACACTCACGGTTTTGGCCAATTCTGACCCGTTTCATGGACTATTACTCCCCGTTTTGGGGTCCCAAAGCGATATCCATAGTTGTTGAACCCCAAGGTGCACTTACATGTCGGTCATCAACACTCGCAGTTTTGGCCGATTCTGGCCCGTTTCCTGGACTATTACTCACTGTTTTGGGGTCCCGGAGTGATTTCCATGATTAACGAACCCCGAGGTGAGTTTACGTGTGGGTAATCAACACTCGCGGTTTTTGTCTATTTTGACCCGTTTCGTGGACTATTACTGACCGTTTTGGGGTCCCAAAGCGATTTCCATGGTTGTTGAACCCCCAAGGTGCGCTCACATGTCGGTCATCAACGCTCGCAGTTTGGGCCGATTCTGGCCCGTTTCCTAGACTATTACCCAGTTTGGGGTCCCAAAGTGATTTTCACGGCTGACGAACCCCGGGGTGCGTTTACTTGTCGGTCATCAACACTCAAAATTTTGGCCAATTCTGGTCAGTTTCGTGGACTATTACTCACTCTTTTCGGGTCCCACAGCGATTTGCACAATTAACGAACCCCGGTGTGCATTTACGTGCCGGTTATCAACACTCGTAGTTTTTGTCGATTCTAACCCATTTCATGGACTATTACTCACCGTTTTGTTGTCCCAAAGGGATTTCCATCATTGTCGAACCCCAAGGTGTGCTTATGTGTTGGTCGTCAAGACTTGCAGTGTGGGCCGATTCTGGCCCGTTTCTTGGATTATTACTCGGTATTGGGGTCCCGAAGTGACTTGCACGATTGACGAACTCCGGGTTGTGTTTACGCCTCGGTCATCAACACTCACAATTTTGGCCGGTTCTGGTCCGTTTCATGCACTATTACTCGGCGTTTTGGGGTCCCGGAGTGATTTCCACGGTTTACGATCCCCGAGGTGCGTTTACGTGTCCATCGTCAACACTCACTGTTTTGGCCAATTCTGACCCATTTCATGGACTATTACTCCCCGTTTTGGGCTCCCGAAGCGATTTCCATAGTTGTTGAACCCTAAGGTGCGCTTACGTGTCGGTCATCAACACTCGAAGTTTTCGCCGATTCTGACCCGTTTCGTGGACTACTACTCACTGTTTTGGGGTCCCGGAGTGATTTCCATGATTAACGAACCCCGAGGTGCGTTTACGTGTTGGTCATCAACACTCGCTGTTTTTGTCTATTCTGACCCGTTTAGTGGACTATTACTCACCGTTTTGGGGTCCCAAAGCGATTTCCATGGTTGTTGAACCCCAAGGTGCGCTTACGTGTCGGTCATGAAAGTCGCAATTTGGGTCAATTCTGGCCCGTTTCCTAGACTATTACTCAGTTTTGGGGTCCCGAAGTGATTTTCACGGCTGACGAACCCCGGGGTGCGTTTCCGTGTCGGTCATCAACACTCACAATTTTGGCCAATTCTGGTCAGTTTCGTGGACTATTACTCACCGTTTTCGGGTCCCAGAGCGATTTCCACGATTAAAGAACCCTGGGGTGCATTTACGTGTCGGTCATCAACACTCGTAGTTTTTGTCGATTCTAACCCGTTTCATGGACTATTCCTCACTGTTCTGGTGTCCCAAAGGGATTGCCATCGTTGTCGAACCCTAGGGTGTGCTTATGTGTTGGTCGTCAAGACTTGCAGTTTGGGCCGATTCTGGCCCGTTTCTTTGATTATTACTCTGTTTTGGGGTCCCGAATTGACTTCCACGATTGACGAACTCCGGGGTGCGTTTACGTGTCAGTCATCAACACTCACAATTATGGCCAATTCTGGTCCGTTTCCTGCACTATTACTCAGCGTTTTGGGGTCCTAGAGTGATTTCCGCGGTTGACGATCCCCGAGGTGCGTTTACGTGTCCATCGTCAACACTCACAGTTTTGGCCAATTCTGACCTATTTCCTGGACTATTACTCCCCGTTTTGGGATCCCAAAGCGATCTCCATAGTTGTCCCAAGGTGCGCTTATGTGTCAGTCATCAACACTCATGGTTTTGGCCGATTCTGGCCTGTTTCGTGGACTACTACTCACTGTTTTGGGGTTCCGGAGTGATTTCCACGATTAACACACCCCACTGTGCGTTTACGTGTCGGTTATCAACACTCGCGGTTTTTGTCTATTCTGACCCATTTCCTGGACTATTACTCACCGTTTTGGGGTCCCAAAGCGATTTCCATGGTTGTTGAACCCCAAGGTGCGCTTACGTGTCGGTCATCAACAGTCGCAATTTGGGCCGATTCTGGCCCGTTTCCTGGACTACTATTCAGTTTTGGGGTCACAAACCCCGGGGTGTGTTTATGTGTCGATCATCAACACTCGCAATTTTTGCCATTTCTGGTCAGTTTCGTGGACTATTACTCACCGTTTTCGGGTCCAAGAGCGATTTCCGTGATTAACGAACCCTAGGGTGCATTTACGTATCCGTCATTAACACTCGTGGTTTTTGTCGATTTTGACCCATTTCATGGAATATTACTCGCTGTTTTGGGGTCCCTAAGGGATTTCCATGGTTGTCGAACCCCAAGGTGTGCTTATGTGTTGGTCG
>NW_025227252.1:59138-69289 GCF_018294505.1 Triticum aestivum | reverse complement strand
CCCCCCCCCTATGCTCAAATCCTGGCTCCGCCCCTGGGAAGAAGGCCTCCTACACATGGCAAAGTATAATGGCAGGAGTGGACACCTTGAAGCACGGCCTAATCTGGAGAGTGGGCGATGGACAAAAAATTAAAATTTGGGAAGATTGCTAGATCCCACAATCACCATCTAAAAAAGTTATCTCTCCTAGAGGTAACCACTTGTTATCCCGTGTATCTGAGCTAATTGATCCTGCATCGGGGGAGTGGGATAGGCAGCTTGTGTACCAAACTTTTTGTCATGTTGATGCCCAGAGAATACTTGCTATCCCACTGCCTATATATGAAATGTCAGACTTCTTGGCATGGAGCTTGACAAAGACAGGGGGTTTCTCGGTAAGATCTGCATATCATGTTGTTTGGGAGGCCCAGTTTGGTCACCATCTGCAGGCTGGCTGTAGCTCATCAGCGCCTAAACCCACTTGGAAATCTCTTTGGGGGCTGAATTGTCCTGCAAAAATTAAAAATTTTGTTTGGAGAGTGATCCACAGCGCTATTCCATGCCGGGCGTTATTGGCGGATAGACATATCAAGATAAAAGCCTATTGTCCTTCTTGCAACCTAGGCCCTGAGACCATTCGACACTTGTTGTTTGAGTGCCCAGTCGCCACCGAGGTTTGGAAGCTGCTTGGATTGCATGAGGTAACCACTAAAGCCCTGGTTTTGGACAGATCTGGGGAAGTAACTTTAGAATTCCTTCTCAATCTTTCGGATAATCATATCCATGTGTTGGGACTCCCCAAATTCAGAGAAACAATTGCCACTTGCTGCTGGTTTTTGTGGTGGGAAAGAAGAAAGCTAACACACGGAGTAAAGCTTAATGCTTCACAGATCAGTGTAGCGGTGAGATCACTTGCTGCTAACTATATTAATGCTTATTCTCCAAAACCAAAGATCCGACAGGGTGGCTGGATGAGGCCGAGGAATGGGTACGTCAAGCTGAATGTGGATGCGGGGTTCGACCATGATTCACTAGAGGGATCTGTGGGGGCTATCATTAAAGACCACAATGGTAATTTCGTGGCAGCGGCGAATGAAAAACTGAACATATGCTATGATGCAATTACCGCAGAAGCAATTGCAGTAAGGTTTGGCTTGAATCTAGCTCGTGGCGCTGGATGCAACAAGATCGAGTTAAATTCGAATAGTCTTGAGGTCATCAACGCGCTTAAAGAAGGGAGTTCTTCTTCGGTTGCCAGTGCCATCTTTGATGACTGTTTTTTTATGTCCTTAGATTTTACTCATATCATCTTTGAACACTGCTGTAGAGAAAATAATAAAGTAGCTCATGAGTTAGCTAGAGTAGTTAAATTCAATCCTCCTGGTGTTTGGCTGGATACAGCCCCGGGGGCGGTTATCCCCCTGACTGTTTCTGATGCTACTATTGTAGCTAATTAATAAAAAAGGTGTTGAATGTCAAAAAAAGATTTATTTACTAATTAAACAATAATACTACACCTACCTAAACTACTACGTAATCTTTATCTTTACCTAATAATAAAGTAAATTGGGTTTCTGTCGTCCGTCATTATAATTACCCTCTAAATTGGTAAAAATTACCCATCAATGCCACCCGTAAGTGGAAAAACGATTCAGTTTTTCGAACAAAAATCGCCGCCGCCTTGGTTGTTTTATAAGGCCGCGACAGTTATAACTCACGGAACTATAGGTGGCCGAGTGGTTGTGAGATCGCTCCTCCAGCGATGAGACCAGGGTTCGATCCCCACCTTCCACATCTTTTTTATCTTTCTTTTCTCACGCATTTTTTTCATTTTACTTTTTTGTCTATTCTTTTCTCATTCTGTTTTCTTTCTTCTTTCTTCTTTAAATTAATTCGGGATTTCAATATTCCAAAGTTGTGACTTTAAAAAAAATCTTTGAGAAATCATAAAAAATACAGATTCAAAAAATGTTGGTGGTTTTGCAAAAATGTTTGCAAAATTATAAAAAAAAATCACAATTTGAAAAAAATGGTTGGAAAATAAAATCATGTTCATCATTTTGGAAAAAATGACTGTGTATTGAAAACCTATTCGGGAATCTGAAAAAAATTCCATGATATTTTAGAAAATGTTCACAAAAAATTGTTTTTAAAAATTTTCTCCAACTTTTAAAAAAAGTTCATCGACTCAAAAAATGTTTATTGAGTCAAAAAAAGTTAATGAATTCGAAACTGGTTCATGCATTTAGTTTTTTTTAAACAAATCTAATGTTCATGATACTTTTGAGAAAATAAAAAATTTCAAAAGAAAATGTTTGTCGATTCCGAAAACTGTTCACTGATTCAAAAGTATTTTATGTCTAGGATTAAATTATTTTTTGAAAGTTTTTATATGTCTTGGCGTTGGGAGTAGTCTTTCTTTTCTCACGCATTTTTTCATTTTACTTTTTTGTCTTTTCTTTTCTCATTTTGTTTTCTTTCTTCTTTCTTCTTTAAATTAATTCAGGATTTTAATATTCCAAAGTTGTGACTTTAAAAAAATCTTTGAGAAATCATAAAAAATACAGATTCAAAAAATGTTGGTGGTTTTGCAAAAATGTTCGCAAAATTATAAAAAGATCACAATTTGAAAAAAAGGTTGGAAAATAAAATCATGTTCATCATTTTGAAAAAAATGACTGTGTATTGAAAACATATTCGGGAATCTGAAAAAAATTCCATGATTTTAGAAAATGTTCTCCAATTTTTTTTTGAAATTTTCTCCAATTTTTTAAAAAAGTTCATCGACTCAAAAAATGTTTATTGAGTCAAAAAAAATAATGAATTCGAAACTGGTTCATGCATTTAGTTTTTTGTAAACAAATCTAATGTTCATGATTCTTTTGAGAAAATAAAAAATTTCAAAAGAAAATGTTTGTCGATTCCGAAAACTGTTCATTGATTCAAAAGTATTTTATGTCTAGGATTTAATTAGTTTTTTGAAATTTTTTATATGTCTTGGCATTGGGAGTAGTTCATGGTCAACAAGATTTGATTTTAAAATTTTAAACATTCCCTTGCGCAACATAATGACAAGTGTGGCATGCACTGACAAACTCATAGCCTTGGGATTTACCACGTCGAATGCATTGTGATCACGTGGACATCGCGACCATCATCGGCTAGGGTGAGAAAAAAATGGCAACATGTTGAGCCACTGTGTTAAAATAGAGTTTGCTCATATATCAGAATACTGAGTCATACTTTTGGTTAGCCACAATTTTTTGTCTTCCGTTGCAACGCACGGGCATATTTGCTAGTGTTACTAAACTTTCTAATCTAACCTTCTCTCCCCCCCCCCTCTTATTTTAATGGGGGTGGGCCCCCTCCACTCCCAATCTCCAATCCCGACTTGCCACGTTTATTGTTACGTAGAACACGTAAAAGCTAGTACGTAGATGTAGCATTGCTCCTAATTAAATTAACGTAGAGTAACATATCTTGCCTCAAAAGGAATACTCCGGCGGTGTGGTTGAGATCTCACTGGCGGTGTACATTCAAAGTGCAACAGCCCATCAAATCTGAAGTTTTAAATACAACAGCTAGTTACAATTGTGGACGAGATTTCTCCGGCCTACTTTCAAAGTGCCAGTACCTACCAAAACCTGAAGATATTAGTATTTGTGGATCCAATATCATCTCAGGGAAACATAGAGATGTCCATTTTCTTAAAATTTTAAGGACCGGCAATGCAGAAGTGAATCATGCAGTGGACTGCACTGCCAGGCAAGCAAATTATCCTCATGATGCTTTTAGGAGTATTGGCAAGTCCACCTAAGCTGGCAAAGGAGATAAGCCCACAGAAATTAAGAAGTCAGCACACAATTCCCACCCCAATAATACCGTCTGGCGCCTATAAATACACGCACGTATGCAAACCAAAACACCCAACCAATCACACGAACACAAGCCTTCATCCTTGTAGCCAACCTTTTTACTATACTCAACATGTCTTCCATGGGGTTCAGCTATGCACAAGTACATGTGAAGCAAGAGAGACTGAGGAGGAGGATCAGCGACAGCGAGAAGGCCGCGGCAAGCACCGCGATGGGCAAATCGATGACCGGAGAAGAAGAGAAACAGAAGGAGAGTTTCACGGATGAAGAGGTCAAGAAGGTAGCTTGTAACTCATGGAACACCGGGAGGGTGCATCCATGGGGGTCTTCCCCGGCGGCTGCGGCGCCAAAGGGTGGGCACTGATGAAGCTGGACGGCCATGGAGTACTATTTTGCTTTGGACTTTTCTTCCTTTGTTGTCTTGTCCCAAATTTGTATTATTGTGATCATATCTATCTTGTATTCTTTCTTGTATTCTTGTCCCCGTAAGGAAATAAAGCTTGGGTGTGCCATGATTGATTTACTAACAGCACCTACAGCCGCATGTTGCAAATTCGGGCCTTCAAACGTTTGCGGATGCGTCCAGACGTGCCCACGGACAGTGACCGGACGGGCCTCAAATTTTACCATTTGCAAACACCTTATTTTCGAAATACCTATTACATGTAGGGCCATACACGACGATCATCCAGTTAGCGTTGGGCCGGCTGGGCTGTCAAAACACGCAGAAAATTGCTCATACTTAAGATTTTCACATCCCATACTACTCCCACCTCGCTGCATGACGAGCTAGTCGACCGGCTTAAATAGTTTGGTCTTCCAGAAGCGATAAGCTTCTGACATTATTGCATCCTTTGTTAAGAAGATAGACTGTGAGTATAAATCCTCTATGCTTATCACATAGAAGATTCATAATCAGGATCTATCTCCTTCCCAAGTAAAACATTCATGTGCTTTTTTTGAATTACAATGTCTCGCTACAATTCGATGAACAAAATAAAAATCTCTTGTCATCGAATAGAGGCATCAATGTACATGAACGAGACGAACTTGACACTTGATGAACAATCATCAATTGATGAAATGCAATCTAGTGTCAAGTTATCTCGTTCATGCAGCAGCGAGAATTGATTGCCCTATGCAACAACAGAGAAGTTTGACGCCATTCGCCAGCGCGGTTATTTAAGTCGGTCGGCGTTTGCCTCGCACGGTGATGTGGCAGTAAAATTTAGGTGCACCAATGATATAGGAAGGAGCTTCGACGGCTACAGGTGGGACCTCTAGGACCTGCAGTGGGGTCGGCGGACGCGCCCGGGCACCCTCATATCTGCCCCATATTTGGGTTGGATATGAGGGGTGTCGGTCAGGCCAGGCGTTTGAGCCTCTCCATATTCAGCGCGCGCAAGCATGTACATAGTGAGCCAGCCTATCAACTATCACTTGAGAGAAAGAGAAGAAAAAGGATCGACCACACGAGCAGGGATTCGTTCCATGGTCGCCTAGTCTTTTTTCAGTGATGTTGGCCACCAGGCTCGGCATGGCTCAAATCTTCTCATCAACCAAGGCAGATGATGAGTGGATGAATGTATCTTGTGCTTTATAAAACTACCCGAATTAAATTGATGGATTAATTTGGATTAATTGTAGTGCATGCATGCTTGATCACTAGATGAGTAGGAATACTATACGCATTGGTGAGTTCATTTTTAATTCTTGCATGCAAAGATTTAATACGTCTTGGAATCTTAAAAGGAGATGAAGATGAGCAGTTTAAATCAAGAAAACAAAAAAACTGAGATAAGCCCTATAAACCAGAAAAAAGGGAATATTCATGAAGTACATCAGCGAGGTCTACTTGAGGCAGAATAAGCCAATTATTAACATTGGTTTTTCCAACATGTTTTCTTTTTTTCTCCATTTTTTTTCCACTTATTTCTTTGGTTTTCAATGCTTTTTTGTCTTGTTTTGTTTCTTTTCTTTTTTATTCTTCGTTGTTTTTTGTTTTGTTTTCATTCTTTTTTATTCTTTCTGCATCAGTTTCTTCTGTTCTATTTTTCATTATCATTTTTTGGTATATTTTGTTTCTTTTTTGGTTAGCATTTTCTGGTATTCTTTCTTTCTTTTGTTTTTCATTCTACATTTTTTGTATATGTCAACAACATTTTTCTAATACACATTTAACATTTTTCCAATACAAATTTAACATTTTTTAATACATTGTCAACATTTTCTAATATAATTTTTAAACATTATGCTTGATTACATTTTCTAAATACAAGATTAACATTTTGAATACATTGTAAACATTTTTTCTATACCCACTTAAAAAAATTCAAATGCCTTATTAACATTTTTCAAATACAAGACTAACATTTTTTTCTAATACATGGTAAAAAAATTTATATGCACAGTTATCATTTTTTCAAATGCTTGACTATTGTTTTCTAAATGCAAGATTAATATTTTTTAGCACATTGTCATTTTTTTCAATACAAATTTTACAATTTCCAAATGCTTGATTAACATTTTTCAAATACTTGTTCCACATTTTTTCAAATGCTTGATTAATATTTTTATATACATTATAAAAAGTCATTATTTTTTTAATACATGATAAAAAATTATATACACAATCAACATTTTCAAATACTTGTTCAACATTTTATTCAAATGCTTGATTAATATTTTTATATACATGATAAAAACATTCATCATTTTTTAATACATGGTCAACAATTTTTCTGTAGACCTCTCACATTTTTTAAATGCTTGATGAACATTTTTAAAATACTTGCTCAACATTTTTTTCAAATGCTTGATTAACATTTTTAGATACATGATAAAAAAAATCCATCATTTTTTCTCTATACACATTTAACAAATTTCAAATGCTTGACCAACATTTTTCGAATACTTAGGGGCAGCCCGGTGCATATAGCTCCTGCTTGCGCAGTGTCCAGGGAAGGGTCCGACCACTTTGGGTCTATTGTACGCAGCTTTTTTCAACATTTATGCAAGAGGCTGTTTCCAGGACTTGAATCCATGACCTCATGATTAACATTTTTCGAATACGTGTTCAAACAAAATTCAAATGCTTGATTAACATTTTGTAAATACATGATCAAAAAAAGTTATACATATTTTTTATACTTTTTTGTATGTGTGATAAACATTTTCTCTATACACATTTAACATTTTTCAAATGTTGGTCAACATTTTTCAAATGTTTTTATAGAGCTTTTTTGTAATATATATACTTAGAATATTTTCAAGTATAAACAAAAGCAAACAACGAAATAGAAAAAAGGAGGATGTGGCCTTCCGCGCTCCTGGGCCAGCCCATCTCGGTCCCCCACTTCAGCAAGGGTTCGTACGCTCTCGTTGAAGGCGAGAGATAGTTGCGCCCCAGCCTCGATCACTACCCGGTCGAAATTTTGTCATCCAACCCTCAAATCGGCCCGTTTGAGCTATTCAGCACCCTCAAAGCCGGCCCATATGTGGGGCGGATATGGGGTTGCTCGTCAGTCGTCCCGCATCAAAACACATTGGTCAGACGAGCGACTCCTACGGTTTGGTGAGGATACATTCATGACGTTGCTCCGGCGCACCGTCCGAGGAACCAAATCTGGCTATTCAAGCTGGACAGCAAGGCATCCCTAGCCCCGGCCCCATTCCCCTTCTCTCTCCCGTCTACATCTTCATTGTTCTCACCCTCTTCCACTTCCAATCTGAACTCGTCGTCAGTCGTCACCATCCGCCTGCCGCCATGGTCTACGCCAAGGTGACGCATTACAAGCTGCTGACCCCAGAAAGCCGTGAGAGAGATGCGCGTCGTCTAGGCACACCATGCAGCGCATATTGTGGCCGGCGTGCTTCTGAACCCCCAGGGAAGGAGGTGGAGGCGTTGGACGAGGAGATGAAAGAGACGAAGGCGTGGGAGGAGAAGGAGGCGCCATCAGACTAGGAGGAGAAGGCGCTAGTGTCGAAGCTGTCCTGGTTCAGCATGGAGGACGCATTGGCGGAGTTCGAGATCGCCCAGCAGAGTAGGTGGCGGAGCAGCAGCCACCCACGAGTCCATACAGTCTAAGATGGAGGCGGCGGCGAACCGTCGCTTCATCCATGAGGTGGACATTAAGCGTGAGCAGCTCTTTGCGGACGCGGAGGCAAAGGCGAAGGACGAGGAGGAGGCACTGGTGTTTTGCCCACGCACCAATGACCACGAGGCCGATGATCGCTCCAGCAAGGAGGTCATCGACATATCCGATGATGAGTAGATAGTTTGCTAGTTTTTAGCTCTGTACGTAGATGAAATGATACATTGCATGTAGTAGTATGGAAATGGGGATTTGGAAATGAGGCCTATGGTTGCAAGCTACAAGATATTCTAAATATTATAAACTAATTTATCAACTTAATTGTTTAAAATGTCCGCGTGCAGTACAAAAAGTTCATGAAATGTAAATAATTGTTCGCGCAATTTCATAAATGGTTCACATCATTCAAAAAATGTACCTGATATTTAAATATGTTCAAATGTTTCAAAATATGTTTGCGACATTTTTACAAACTATTAATGGAAATGTAAAAAAATAATTGTTACCAATAAAAAATGCTCATGACATTCAAAAAATGTTCGCATGTTTAAAAATATACTTCATGAGATATTTAAAAATTATGTTCCACGCGATGTTTGTTTTAAATTTTTGCATATTTTTTACGTCCGTGATAGGTGGCACACAAATGAGGTGTGTCCTTCGGTACGACCATTTTCCGGACATATGAGGGATATCCACGACAAATGAGAAAATCCAGTGGTGAAAGCCATTGGAGATGCCCTAACGAGTTATTTGGGCTTAGAGAATCTCTAGCAGATCCCGCAAACCGGGTTATCCGTTGTAATAAACTGCCGTTTGTGAGATTCATCCCGTAAATCCGGCCCGACCAGATACTCCAAATACGGTCATCCCGTAAATTTTTTCTTGTGGGATCTGCATCTGCGAGCCCAATTCGTGTATATATAGGATTTTGCCCGATTTTGGAGGATCCCCTTTTCTTGGGCGGGAGGGAAATTTCAGCCCCCAACCGCTTTCCTTGCAGTCCGCGCCATGATTTCCCGAACTCGATTCCGGCCAAATCTCACCATGCCGCCGCACGCGAGCTGCCGCACGTCGCCGCCAGTGAGCTGCCGCACGCCGCCGCCTTTGCCTGCGAGCTAGCTAGCTACTGTTGTTGCTGTCGCTATCACGAGCTAGCTAGCTAGATGCCGTTGTGTAGCGAGTGAGCTAACTAGCTGATGCCGCCGCCGCGAGCAGGACGGCCTCCACACGGTCGCGCGAGCTGGACCGCGTCCGCCCAACCCCGGGATGCAAGCCCTTGCGTGACCATGACCATGAGGAGCCAATTGCAACTTAGTTTACCCTTTTTGGGGTTTTATGCTATTTTGTAGGACCTTGTTGTAAATTTAAATATTGACCAACGGGTTTCACATTTGAAATGGTTTTTATGGGATCTGTTCATTTCCGGCGTCCGCCGTCCCGCAAATTTGGTTTACGAGATACCATAGACGATTTTTACGGGACAAGTGTATACGGGATCTATTAGAGATGCTCTTATTACCCACCATGTCACCACATGCCCTCTTGGCTGATCGCTCGGACGACTGTCCTTTTGTTGAGTCAATGCCTGCATTGGGGTAGATTGACAAAGGCATTAGGACGAGGATTTGCGGCACGCAAATGCGGGGGCACTCGGTCGCGGGTGCCGCTTTTTTATTTTGGCTTTCGATTTTCAAAGTCCTGTATCTTTTAAACGAAAATTTTAAATTAAGTTATGTTTTCATATTCGTGTTTATCGTGACCAGCTTTTTGAAATAAGATCCATTTTGAATATATTTTGAGGACTTTTTAAAGAATATGTTAAGTTCTAAAGTTGAAACTTAGTACGAGTGACCGATAAAAATCAATTATTTTGTGTCTACCATCGACTTAAAAAGTTGCTTAAAATTAGATCTCTTAAACTTGTTGAAACTTGGCATTTTTAAATGCATAAACTGCAAGTTACATCATTGAAACTTAAAGCTTTTTGAGAGATTTTCTTTTTTATCGTGCCTTCACGCAGGATTCAACTACTACTTCACTAATAGCGAGGCAAATCGAGCGGGCGGCAGGGCTTGGTAGGTGAGTGCCCCCACACTCACGTGCCCCTACAAATTTGCAAAGTCATTCCTAAAATTAAAAGTATCACATCTCTCTCTCTCTCTCTCCCTCACACACACACACACACACACACACACACACA
>NW_025227252.1:58038-58990 GCF_018294505.1 Triticum aestivum | reverse complement strand
TCAAATGCATGGCTTTGCCATTATCTCTCCTCTCTCTCTAAAAAGAACTACTCATCTTATTTACTTTTGATAATTTAGATGGTTCATATGTTTAAAATCAAAATTCCTTTATGATTTTTTATATATTTGAAATCCTGATGACAAGACATTCCAAACAAGACAAATTTTTGTTATATAATACCAGTTTAAATTTCATTGTTTCACAAATTGATTGAAATAAATTTCACAAGTGATAACAACTATTTCCAGAAATGATTTCAATTATTTCAGAAACAATTTTCTATTATTTAAAAAAAGTTGAGTTATAATATCATTTGAAAAAAGTATTTCAAACCAGTGATTTTAACTTTCTCAAGAATGATTTCACTATTTGATATTTCCCATATCACTTTGTTTCAGAAAATCTGAACCAAAATCATATTTCACATGTCACTATTTCAGAATGTCATATTTGGCATATCAGTTGTTTCACAAAATTTGAACTTAAACCACAAATCACATTGTTTCACAAACACTCATGTAGAATACTGAAACTCGGAATTTTGTGATATTATATTGGCATTGTGAAAAAAAAATTATTCTGCATGATTATATTTAGTGTTCATACATATCATTTTGTTTTTCCTTCCGTTTCCGTTTTTAATACATGTGTCGACCATGTGCATGATACAAATATTTACATACAAAAGGTATATAAATATTTTATTACAATGTTGGTAGTATATAAGGTTATCAATACTAAGTTCGTATGCTAATATATTATGTGATTACAAGGAAATTACTGCCTTCATTTTGTCGAGTTAGTATTGTGTGGTTTAGAAAAATTATTGTGCAAATGTATCTAGATCTTAAATGAATTTAATCGTCAGAATTAGTTGGCTGGAAAACCGGCAACGTCGAACAAGCTCTGCTTTTTTTTTTCTGCGGGACAACAAGCCATGCTTTCTATCTG
>NW_025227252.1:52005-57498 GCF_018294505.1 Triticum aestivum | reverse complement strand
TATTTAACCTCAAACCGTAGAACAATCGTTCTACAATATTTCATTGTAATCAGTAAAATTTACAAGCGCTACAACTAAGCAATAGCATTCTGTCTATCTATCCAATACCAGTTTTGGGGATCATGTGAAAATTATGAAAGATTCTAAAGAGATAACAATATCATCAAAGATGATTGCCAATCTAAACTTGTAAGGAATACATATACTAGGCTTTTTTAACACTAGTACAATCGAAGTAAAAAAAAGAGTATGAACTTCCATGTATGCACACTTTGAGCTTCTCTTCGGAAGACTTTCCCATTTCTTGCATTCCATATGATCCAACAACCCAAAATGACAATATTCATGGAGCATTTTTGGGCAAGGCTTCATCAACGAGAGAAATGGCTTTATGTATGTGTTGAATGATACTTCCCCAACAGTCCTGGGAGAGCACAATCAAATATTGGTGGCATGCAGTCTCCTCTGCTTTCTCATTGCAAAAGACACATTCATAACAATCTAGATGCATTGACTTTCTCCTCAAAAGATTTCTGGTGTTAGACTCTGCCATGTAGTAGCAGTGAGAAGAAATTTCTATGTCTCAGCCTGCAAGCACTTTTCCATAACCCTTTGAACAAAATATGTGCATCCCCTGCCTTTTTGAGCCAGTTCTACATTCTCATGGAGGAGTACCCAGTGCTCTTCCCTTGATAGATCCATCTGTCCTGTCTCTATGGGTTCTGATTTACTACCGAAAAAGGCTTTCGCTCCGCTTTATATATAAAGCACCGAACCTCATACATCCGAACCATACAACACGACACCCCAAACACACGCACCCAAAGCAAGATACAGAGGTGCCGAAGATCAGCCAAGCCAACTCGAAGCAAACAACAAATGCACAACAAGCATCACTACGAAGATGACGGAGCCCTCCACAGAGAACAAGCCACCGTGAAGAACGTAGCTGACCGCCGACGAACCGTGCGCCCCAAGGTAGTGCCTTCAGGAAGGACACGACACCATTGCGCCGCCACCACCCGATCCAAAGGATCAAGATTTTCATCGGGAGCAACACGGAGGATCAGGAGAGCCGCGACGGAGCCTACAAGAAGGGGATGACGCCCGCGGACGCCACCAACGTCGGTCTGACCACGGTCAGACAGGGATTTCACCCCGGCATACCACTCCACCTCCGATCAGGGTGTGCCCGGCCGAGAGGCCTGCCGCACCATTGCCACGGATCGCCATGCCAGAGCCACCCCGCCGCCCACGCGACCAGGGCCGCCAGTCCGCACCCGAGCTACAAGCTCCGCCCATGAACATCGCAGCTCCCACCGCAGAGCCGCCGCCCTGCCACCCGACACTCCCAATGGCCGCCAGATGAGCGAATCTCCACCACCAGCAGACCCCTAACAGCGTCAGAGCCGCTAGCGCCAACAAGCCTCGACAGATGGGGCCGGAGGCAACCAGGCCAGGGGAAAGAGGAAGGGGTGGAGCGGTGCGAGACCTCGACCGGCACACCCCCGTGCCGATGACGGGTGGGCAGACCACCCATCCCTCCATCCAGCTTCCTCATGTTGCCCCCTGCAACGCCCCACCACGGCTTCCAGATAGATCGCGAAGAGCAAGCCGGACACCCGCCCGACGATGAGGACGCCCGGATGGTCAAGATCGGCACCGTAGACGGCGACAGGAGTTGCCCCGCCGGGCCTCACACACCGGCCACCGGCAGCCGCGCGAGCAGAAGCAGACGCGCCCGCGCCCGGCCGGCAGGCGCCCCGCACCGTCCGTGGCCACCAGGCAGCAGATCTGGCCGAGCCAGACCAGGCCGCTGCCGCTCCTGCCAAGGACGCGCCCGCGCCAACGAAGCCCACCACGCCGCCGCCACGCACCCGCGACCCCGCCGCCGCCGGCCCGCGCCAGCCGCCACTGAGCGAAGGGAGGAAGGGCCCCGCCGCCGATGACGCCGGCGGGCTTCGCCCGTCAGCATGCTCCGGTGGCGGCGAGGAGAAGAGAGGAGGAGGGAGGACAGAGACGGCGGCTAGGGTTTCCCTCCTGGGTCGCTCGCGGGAGATGGGTTCTGATTTTCATTGATCAAGTCTTGAAGTTAATTGAATTGGTTGATGGCTTGATCAGATAAAGGCCTGTAGATGTTGGTTCACTAGAACATGGTCAGGGTCAGCAGACAGTTCAAACACAGCCGAGGCATGTTAAATAGCCCATGAATAAGCGTTCGACGAGTGAGAGAACATGGAGAGGACTAGAGCAGTGACTACTGGGATAACAGATCACTCAATTGCTTATGACAGCGATCAATGTCTGGTTGGCTTAGCCGCTAAGAGTGTTTTTCCTCATTAAAGTAATTTATCTTGCCTCAAAAGGAAAGTCTTAATTTAAAGTATATAGTGCTGCATTTTTTATGTGCCCTACTTTGGTCAGCGGTGACTAGATATAATATCTTCCGGTTGACTGATGATATAAAATACTAGTAGTAGTAATGCAATTTCTGCAGCACGACCGACTGTTGTAGTGCACTGCTGTGGTCGAGATCTCTCCGGCGGTGGGCTTTCAAAGTGCAAAAACCTACCAAATCTGAAGTTTTATATACATACAACAGTTCGTTACAGTAGTGGTCCAGATTTCTCCGGACTACTTTCACTCCTTCAGAGTGCGAGTACCACCTATCAAATCAGAAGATTATAAATTTGTCGAACCAATATCAACTCAGTTTAAGGACAGCAATGCAGAGTGAGGCATGCAGTGGATTGCACTGCCAGGCAAGCAAATTAATTAGATGATGCTTTTAGGAGTATTGGCAAGTCCACCCTGGTTGGCTTATTATGATCCACCTAAGCCGCCAAAGGAGATAAGCCCACAGAAATTAACAAGTCAGCACACAGCTTTGAGGTTTCCACCCCAATAATTCCATCTGGCGCCTATAAATACACACACGTATGTATACCCAAACGTACCAATCACACTAACTCAAGCCTTCATCCTTCTAGCCAACCTCTACACGTAGTCAACATGTCTTCCATAGGGTTCAGCTATGCACAGGTACACGTGAAGCAAGAGAGGTTGAGGAGGAGGATCAGCGACGGCGAGAAGGCCGCGGCTACGATGACGATGAGCAAGCCCATGGCTGGAGAAGAAGAGAAGAAGAAGGAGGGTTCTATGGGTGAAGAGAAGAAGAAGGCAGCTTGCAACTCATGGACCGCAGGCAGGGTGCATCCATTCGCGTCTTCCCCGGTGCCGAAGGGTGGGCACCGATGAAGCTGACCGGCCATGGAGTAGTATTTTCCTTTGTAATTTCTTCCCTCTGTTGTCTTGTCTCAGATCTTTTGTTTTGTGTGATCATGTTATCTTGTCCTCGTGAGTAAACAAAGTTTGTGTGTGTATCATGATTGATCTAGTACGTATTTGTTTAGACGATTATTGATGTAGTAGGTTTTATCGGGGGCACACAGAGTCGCGGGCCTGACGTGGAAAGACAATAAACAACGGGAGCCAGATTGAAGCTCTCTCAATTTGCCTTGCTTAACATGTGATTTCTTATCTCTCTCGAAACAGGTTTTTGCTCCGCTTTATATATAAACAACAAACAAATAAGTTACACCGCTGAACGATACAAGGTGATGAAATAGCCCCCACATAACACCGATCCCAAGATAATCAGATGAATCAACACATGTGACCACACTATCATTGGAGCACAGGAAAATTTGAGTACAACGACACACAAGATTGTAGCATAGTCGCATGCGTGCTGCGTGATCTTACAACACAAGGTTTTCTTATCGCTAGGACGCCATCTTTTCCTCTTACAATCTCTATTGATTGTATTCCACTAAATTTTATTGAGCAATAAAACGAAGCGTGTGTCGAGTTTTAGAAAATAAACCTCGTGTTGTAAGGCATGTATCTTTATCACTTTAGCTATATGTAAGTCGCCTGGATTATAAATTTGGATAAGTCAATCTTTCGACCGTGGATTCTTTTATCAAGATTTGTGCGGTTTTTTTTCTTGTGTGTGTTTAGGCTGATTTTTTACTTGCCCTATTTTGCGTATCTTATTTTTTTTCATATATCGTATATTAAATTCATGCTTCAGCCAGTTGTTTCAAAAGTCTGAACTGTTGGGGAGAGGCGGACAATATATTTTAACACGCCCATTCATGTCTAGACTGTTTTAGTACTTAGATGTGGAATGGCTATAGGCCGCTGATTTTTTTTTCTTTTATTACTGCGTCAGCAGGGTCTTGAAGTCAAGACCTCTTGACTCGGATACCATATTGAATTCATGCTCCAGTCAACTGTTTCAAAAGTCCGAACTATTAGAGCGAGGCACGCAATATATTTCAACATCGTATATATTGCGATTTCGTTTTGGGGATCAAGCCGATATGTGAGAAAATATCAATTTGGAACTCGAATTTGTATTTGAGTTATGACGAGGAGTGAGGTGGATTCGCATTGTTCAAGAAAATGAAGAAAAAGGATCGGCTTTCTCAGGGAGAAAGCTGATTCGGGAACTGCTAAATGGGGCAATCTAACTAGCTGGTCAAAACACTTTCTGCAGTGGGCTTTCAAACTCTCTTTTAGGCCAAGTCTTTTACTTGCCTCGTGCCGTAAGTCAATTTTTTCTTAGGCCGGATTTTTGGTTTGCCCTTATTTGGGGTAGGTTAATTTTCCTATTAGGCTTGAAGCCGGTAACACAATGCCTTTTTATGTGTTTTTTTTTGCTTTTGCTTTTCTTTTTCTTTTTTGTTCATGAATATGTTTTGCATATTGGATGAGTGAAAATGTATACACACAACTACTGTAGAGTATGTGCGTAAATTACACTACAGTGTGAAAATGAACTATTATATGTTTATTAAAAATGGCATATCTAAAAAGTGCAATTCCAGTGCAAAGTCTTGTGCAACTATTTTACTTTGATTACTTATTAAACGTTAATACCAATGCCACTAGTTCATTCTTCCTTAGAAAACTTCATTACATTAATTTTTTTAGTTTTATTTCTTTTCTTTTTTAGGTTAAAATACCAATGCCACTAACTTATTCCTTCTTAGGAAACCTCTTGTTTGCAAAACTTCCATTGTTATATGCTTATAGTTGCGTATTATGGTAAAGTGCAAACTTTGTCATTATTTGTTTCATGGTTTTTATGTTATTTCTTCTTAAAGGTTAGTACCATTGCACTAGCTAATTCATTCTTGCATAGAAAACTTCATTACTTTGATTTAATATTAGTTTTGATTATATTTTATTTCTTCTTTAAAGGTAAAATACATGCCACTAACTCATTCTTCTTAGGAAACTTAATTTTTACAAAAAGTAATCACTATTATATGCGTATTCTTGCATATTATGGAAAAACACAAACTTTGTGCAAATTTTGCAATTATTTGTTTCATTTTTTATTTTTCTTCTTATTAAAGGATAATACTAATGGTACTAATCCGTTCTTACTTCGAAAACTTCATTATTTTGATTTGTTTTAGT
>NW_025227252.1:41197-51758 GCF_018294505.1 Triticum aestivum | reverse complement strand
TTAGCTTTTATTTTGTTTTCTTTCTTCTTTAAGGCTAATACCAATGTCACTAATTCATTCCTTTTTGAAAAACTTATCTTTTGTGAAACTTTCACTGGAGTATATGCCTACTCTTGCATATTAAAAAATAAATAAAATTTTCATGTAAATTATGTCATTTATTTATTTATTTTTATTTTTTATTTCTTTTATAGGGTAATACCTATGCTGCTAATTCATTCATTAATAGGAAACTACTAATTCATTGGTATTTCCACTGATTCATTCATTTTAATGGTAATTTTGTTTCTTTACTTTTATTTTTGTTTGTGTATTCATTAGGGTGACACCACCACGAGTATTAGAGTTTCAGGCAACCGATGTTTTTTCTTATTTCAGTTATTAGGTTAACAACTCACACTAACTAAAACCATGCAACTCATGCAATCACCATCCTGATTATTCTTCAGGCTTGGAACTGTGTATGTTACCATCTGTAAAACAGTTTTCTGTTGAAATATTTGTACTAAATCGCCGGGAGTGGCCATGTGTTATTGGGTTCCTTCCACTGCCCATCACTATGCATTACAGGTTGTGATGCTTGTGGTTAGGTTGCATGTGGCAAAGCTGACACTGGACGTATAGGTAAGAGATGTCGGGTTGGGGCCGGAAAAGAACATCCAATCCACCAGAGCCAATGCTTGTGATAGATTTCGCACGTTTTAGGTCAGGTCAGGACGACACATGAGTAGGCTCGGGTTGCGATTCGGCAAACACGTCAATCATTGGAGAGATGAAAAATGGTGCATTTCACCCTCCTTGCCGCTCAACTATAATGAGTATGGGGTCACATATTCGATTGAGCCAAAAAATCAGTCGACTGACCACTAGTCGCTCCATATCTTTATTGTTTTCTCATGCTATGCTGTCAATTCCTCAAAAAGAATTGTTCAAAGAATTTTAGTCCTCTAAGGCAAAACCATGTATTGTGATGGACGTCTATGCCTTGCTTCTAGCGAGATCAACTGTCGTCTGCATCAAGCAGATCGTTTAGCGGACTGGCCTAGTAGGTTTACGTTCATTAGTTTCCTTCATTTGTTAGTTTTTTTCATAATTTTTTACTTTCGTTTATATGTTTAAATATTGTCAAATGATTACTTTACTTAATTTTTTATCATGCTCACCACATAATAAAAATGCTCATGAAATTTAAAATTTTATCTGCGCATTTTTAACAACGGTACATATAGTTCAAAAATGTTCGTGCCATTTTAAAGACGTTCACAAGTTTTGAAATATGTCCATTACATTTTTAAAATATTAATATTTTTTCCGTAATTTGTAGGAAAGTATTCATAAGTTTAAGAAATGTCCACACTTTCAAAATTGGTTCTATGACGTTTTAAGAAAAAAAATCATGAAATGTAAAAAATTGTTCACGCAGTTTTAGAAAAGAAATCGTAGCATATAAAAATGTTCTAACACATAACAATATGTTTTCATGTTTTATAAAATATTTATGAAATTTTTGAAAAATGTTCAAACTTGTGTTGTTCGCGGTGTATTCCAAAATCGTTAAATGTGCATTTTACTAATGTTTAACATGTATTAGGATAAAGTTCAACGTGTAGTTGAAAAAGTTTGAGCGTGTATACTTAAAATGTTCAACGTTTATTAAAAAGAATGATATGTTTTTTAAAAACAAAAAGAATAAATGGAACAAAAAGGGAAAACATAAATAGAAAACCAATGGAGAAACACAAAAAAAAGAAAAGGAAAAAACCACACGAAAGATTCTGAAACCTGTCTGTATCGGTCCGTTGAAACTTTCCGGACCTGCACAATTTGGCCAGCCCACTGAGGCGCTCCATGGACAATAAATCTCGCGGGACATGAACGAGTTCATGATGAGCTTGTTGAGCATTTGTGGGTGCTTCATGGACAATAAATGTCTTCATGTTGTGTTTACTTCAAATCATTTGGACGGTTTGTTATGTTTACTTCAAATTATTTGGACCATTTCTTATGTTTAAATTGCAAATTTTATTTGAATTAGAATCCGGACAACGCTCAATAAGTATTTATTGGGGCCTTAAATTTCCCTTTTTCTGATTGTTGGGAATGAGTGGCTTGCCGAGATTGATGAATTTTCTTGTTCGGACCGCAGGCCCCTGGGTTGAACAAATGCCCGTCAATGCGAAGGGGGCAGATCCCGGTTGGCCCGCTTGTGTGTCTCGTTCCTCCGCCCACCTCTCCGGTGTACGGTCGCCCGCCACCGTTTTCTCTCTTCCAGCCTAGACAAGCATAAAGATGAAAAGAATGTGATGAAACGAAATGAACAAGCTAGTGAATGGGGAGAAGACCAAGTTCTTGGATTGTCCATTCAAACCGAATCAGAATCACTGCCCTAGATTTATTGCCGGGCTTCAATGAGCGACAGCATATCATATGGTGTACACGTACTCCGTCGGTCCCTGCCACAGGGTTCCAAGGTCCAGGCTAGCACATTAATCCCACGTACGGTGTCCACCACCCTCGTAAGGGCCTCTTTGATTCGTAGTATTTTGAAAACGTAGGAATAGAAAAATTATAGGATTGGATTGGCATGCCCACTTGAATCCCATAGGATTAGCAATGAGTGTTTGATGGCACAGAAAAAACAAAGGAATTGTAAAAAGAGGTTGGAGTGGATGTTAGATTTCCTATGAGATGTAGTACAAAAGATTCCATAAGAAAAATTTCTATGAGATTCAATCCTATGAATCAAAAGACCAACATAGGAAAAAATCCTAAGGATTTCAATCCTCCAGTAATCCTATAAAATTTCTTTGAATCAAAGGAGCCCTAAACCCTGCAACACCAGCAGGGGAACGGATCCTCTAACATCATGAAGGGATGTCATGAAGCTACAGTGCAATCCCAGTGCAAAACGAAGAAGGGATGTCACGGGCACTGTAGCAAAGATAATGTGCGCAATTACTGTTCATAGAAAATAAAATCCGAAATTAATTTTATTGCACCATAATTTTGTTTGTATGTAATTTTTGAAAATGTATACAGTAGATTTGTAATTTGCAAATTAATCCAAGTCATTTTAGGCTTAATCATATGGATTTGAAGAAGGGATGTCAGGGTACTGTAGCTTCCCTAACATCCTTTCGTGATGTTAGAGGATCTCGTTCCCACCCGCAGCAGCTCCAAATTAAGCTGCATCTACTACTACACAGATCGACAACGCAAAGGCCAAATGGGCACATTAGTAGCATAATTAGTACTACAAGTACTCATCATCAGCACAATCTTGTGCATCATTCAGAGTACTACTAGGAGCTACTCCTAGCTACACTAGCTAGCTTCCCTTGGATCATGAGCAGTTACCGTCTTTTGCTGAGTTGTGCCATGTGAGGAGTGCCTTTCTGCAAGACGATGAGGAGTGCAGTGCTGGCAAGCCGTGTAATCACCGTGGACCATCAATGTATCTGTGCTGCCCACATTGACAATTTGGGGCTTCATTCAGTACTCTACTCACCACATGCAGGCTCCCTTTAATCGTAAACCGCAATTAAGCTTATCCGGACCATAATTAGCGAGGACGGGCCCCTTTTTCTACGTTTGAAGTTCTGCAGTAAAAGCTGAGAGTCGTTTGTGTTGGGTACAGAAATTACTGATACCATTTAACACTTCACATGGCAAAAGCAGAGTGTGAGAGAGTGGGAACTCCATTGCGTTTAGATCATTTTCCTCATCCTGCTTCTTCCTCGTTCTGCTTCTTCCTCGCTCTGCTACTTGCCTCTGCATGCTGCTGCAAAGATCGACGCGTAATGGAGTGGAGCAAGCAGTAGCGGCGGCCGCGGCCGCAGAATTGTAGTAGCGTTTGTTCTGCAGATGGGCAAGGCTGGCAGGTGGCTCAGAAGCTTCCTGACCGGCAAGAAGGCCAAGGACAGGGGGGCAGACGAGCCGGCCGCCAAGGAGAAGAGACGCTGGAGCTTCCGGCGTCCCGCGGCGTCGGTGAGCGCCAGGGACACGAGCAGCGCCACGTCCGGCTGCCACGGCAAGGGCCAGCTCGCGTCCGCGTCGTCGCACTGCTTCTCGGAGGTGCATGTGGTGACGGTGCAGGACCAGCATGCCGTCGGTGCTGCGCCGCGCGTGGTCGCGATCACCGCGGCCACGGCGCCGCCGGAGGGCAGCGCCCGTGACGCCGAGGAAGCCGCGGCCGTCAAGATTCAGTCGGCCTTCCGATCGTACCTGGTACGTGATACTCCGTACGTACGTCCCTATGAAAATGGAGGCTACGTGCTTGTGATGTATCGTGGTTGATGGGGAGTGGTGAAACCCATGCACAGGCGAGGACGGCACTGTGCGCGCTGCGAGGGATGGTGAAGCTGCAGGCCATCGTGAGGGGCCAGCTGGTGAGGCGGCAGGCGGACATGACGCTCCGCCGCATCCAGGCGCTCGTCGCCGCCCAGAGGCGCGCGCGTGCCGAGCGACTGCGGCTCCGGCTCCTCGACGACGGCACGCCGCCGGCGCGGACGGGCCGCCGTTCGCCGCAGCATCACTGCTCCCCCCGGAAGCCACTATCCGTGGCAATGCAGGAGGAGAGCGGGAAGGGCATCGGGGAGGTGGACAGCGGCGGCGGCGCACGGCGCAACAGCTGCTGCTCGACGCCGGCGAAGGCGGAGCTGTACTACAACCAGAAGGCGTCGCCGGGGCCGTCGGGGCTGACGTCGGACTTGAGCGTGCGGACGTTCAGCGGCCGGTTCGACGAGGAGCACTACTCGTCCGCCTCCTTCTCCGCGGCGGCGTCCGAGGCGAGCGGGCGCCACCGCGGCGGCAAGGCGTGCCACGCCCACGCCGCGAGCTACATGGCCAACACGGAGTCGTCGCGCGCCAAGCATGCCCGGTCGCAGAGCGCGCCGCGGCATCGCCCCGAGGCGGCCTCGCCGTCGCGGTCGTACGAGCGGCCGCCTAGTGGGGGCGGCGGCCGGCGCAGGGCGTCCCTCGACCCGCGGGACCTCGCCGGCCAAGTGCGCGCCCCCTCGCCAAGGAGCTCCGTTGACGCGGGGCGTGTGACGCCGCAGGACAGGCCCGGCGCTTCGCTCGCCGTCAGCGAGCGCGGGTCGTCGTCGAGCACCGCGCTGCTGCTGACCTCGGCGGCCGCGGTGCGCATCGCGAAATGATGACCCTCCGCCCTCCGCAGCGAGGCGGAGCGAATGAAATTTACTGCCGGAATAAAAAGTCTCTTGTCTGTCTTGCGGTAACAATTACGGGCGGTCTATTGTGGTATTCTGGGTATGTTCAAAGCGGACCCAAACCGACGCTAATGATTTGAACTGCGTGGTTCGGACATGTTTACCCGTCAAACACGATTCTGTATCGCTACGTCGTGCAGTCGGGATACACTTTTTTGAGCAAACGTGAAACACGATTCTGTATCGCTACGTCGAGCAGTCGGGATGCATTTTTTTGAGCAAACGTGAAACAATTTGGGGATTTGCAGGAGTCCTGATAGTAGAACTCCGACACCGCCGGCCCACTCATAACCCCTTCTGGACCCTGCGCCTTCATCCTTTTATTTTCTCTGCTCCCCCTTTTCTCTTTTGCATTCGTCGCTCCAACACCCCGGCGACCCCGCTCACACTCCTGCCAGACTCGACGAGCCCGTCACCTCCAAATTTTGAAAATTGTTTGTTGCCATAACATATCAAGATTTATCAAAGAAAACTCGTTTCATAAGATAATTGCAAGATAAATTGCCGTGGTATTATGCACAACAAGTTTGCCATGGTATGTTCAAAGTAAATTGCCATGCTATTCAAATTTCTTTAACATGGTTTGTTGAACAAATTTGCCATGGTGTAAACCAAATTTCGCATGGTCCAAATTTTTTTTACCATGGTTATGTTCAAAATAAATATTTAGTGGTATGTGCAATGAAATTTGCCATGGTGTGTATCATCAAGTTTGCCATGGTGCCATACAAAAATTGTAATGTGTAGGGAAAACATTTACTTAGAAAAATGCAAAAAAAATAATCTAAAATTGTCATGTGACAAATTAGAAACATTTCCAAAATTATCATGAATACGGTAGAAAGTTCCTAAAGCTTGTAACGGGAGCATTACAAAAAGACCTAAAAAAATCATTAGAAAGACAAAAAAATGATTTTGCCATGCGATTTGTCATGTCTAGAATTGTCACGTGACAACTTTCAATCAGAATTGTCACATATAACAAGTGACATGAGACAAAAAAACATTCAATAATTGTTAAGTTGATCTAAACTTAAAAGAAAATTTTTCCATGTGACTATTAGAAACATATCCAGAAATTTAACATGTCTTATAAACCAAATAATTCAAATTTATCATCTAATCATGATTTTTTTTTGTTTTTGCCATGTGGACATTACAAAAATGTTGCCATGTGACAAGTCTGAAAATTCATAAATTGTCATTTGGACATCAAGGAGTCTAAATCCGTTTATCGAAAAAAAAAGGAGTCTAAATCCGAATCGGAGCAAGCTAGCTGAATCCTACTCTACTCGGCCATCGCCAGCCGATCGCAGCATAGATATGTAGCAGGTCGGGCCAGCAACCTGCCTGTTTACGCTCTTACGATCTGCTACGAAACGATGGGGACAGCCGTCGCCCACGCTGCGCTCCGCTGCGGCATCAAGTTCAACCCGACGCCCGAGGAGGCCATCGGCTTCTACCTCCGGCGCTGGGTCCTCCGCCAGCAGCTGCCGGACACAGCCGGCGTCATCCACGAGGCAAGGGTTTACGCATCGGAGCCCAAGGACCTTGCCGCCGCGTTCCCTCGGGTTCCCACAACCCATAACCGCTTCTTCTTCACCACGTGCAAGCGGCAGAAAGCCGGGCGTGGCTACAGGATCTCGCGCGCGGCCGGCGCCGGCGCCGGCGGATGGGCTTCGAACGGCAAGAAGACGGTTCAGAACGACGCCGGCGAGACGATCGGCTTCCTCGACACCCTTCGCTACGCGTACAAGGACACGAGCAAAGAGTCGGATTGGTTGATGGAGGAGTACCACATCTGCGGCCTGGACCAGTTCGCCGTCGACGACAAGGGGGAGGAGCGCGTCCTCTGCAGGGTCTACGTCTCGCCTGGTTCGAAGCCGGGGTCCGTCACGTACCAGCAATCTGAAGCAGGGGATCATCTTCTCCTTGGACCACGGCAACCGCAGGTGATCCACAAGTCAGCGCTCCCGCGTCCGCAAGAAGCAAGGCAGCCGCAGGTGATCCAGAAGCCAGCGCCGCTGTGTGCCCTTGATAAACGCCGCGTCGCGGTGCCTGCGACCATGATGACCACCATGCCCACGCAGCAGGCGCCAAAGAGGCCGGCGCAATCCATCGCCGAGCCGCCTCGCCCCAAGCGGGTCCGCGCTTCTGCTGCTGTCCCCGCGCCCGCGGCGTCCGCAGCAATGTCGGCGGCAGTTCGACAAGCCATCGGTGGGTGGAACTCTCCGAAGCGACCGTCCTGGTATCCTTCGGAGCCGCCGGCTTTCCTGTCGGCGCCGCCGCCTCAGCGCCATGCGGCAATAAGCCCCCATAAATCAGATCCCGCGCTGACCAAGGACATGGACGACTTCGCGAGGTCACTAGAGAGCGATCTTGAAATGGCAGAGGACCAGAGCACCATTCAACAAGGAGGCCACGAGAGCACGATCCAAGAACAAGCTGGCGACGACGAGCTGGCCAGCGGGTCGGAGTCGCAGCCCCCAGAGGTTGACATGAGCGACTTGTTGAGCTGGTTTGATTCGGACGCAGACGAGTTGGCAGAGGCCAGGGAACACGTCCAAGATGAACAAGAAGACCAGCCTGAGCCTGCGAGGACACTGAAAGGCTTGGTGGCTGACGAGCGAGGAGACGACGTGATAGCACAAGACGTGTTCGATGCGCTCGACAGCATCGGCAATGGCGATGGCCTGATCAGCGACGGTGGAGACGCGGAGGATTGGCTCACCCTGCCTCTTTCAGCCTACAATGGCATCATGTACTAAGTACAGTAGCTCGACGAACAGAGACTGTAATTTGCTCCTCCATATGTACGTACGTATCTCAACATTTGTCAAACTAATGATACCTCTCGCACGTTGCTGTGGCAATTGATTGCGAGTTTTGGTTGTATGAAAAATGGATATTTTGACATATAACATATACACTAAACCTAAAAATACGTGTTATATATATTGTATAGTTGAAAATATTTATTGAATAAGTACCATAAGAACCCAACAGTTATTGGATGGCTAGTAGGATAGTGGTACCCCAACCTACCTGAAATCAAATCCACGTGTGACGCTTTCATGTCTCATTATACATATTATTCTTTTAGTTGAAGGCAACATTTTCATCAATCTTCAAGCTCGGCAATTTCAATCCGATCTTCAATAGGCGCAATGTGCGTGCGTGTTTGTGTCTGCGTTCTAATCGGTGTTTCTAGAAAGAAAGAAAAAAGAAGTAGCATGGTATAATAATAATAATAATAATAATAATAATAATAATAATAATAATAATTAACATACATGTTGAGGTGGCCCTTTAAAGAAGGTGGCATGTGTGGTGAGATAAAATGTGTGCATGTTAAAATAAATAGAAGTGATCGGGATCAACTAATTAATAAATGCAATTCACATGCATGTTTTTTTGGGGCAAAGCATTCTCATGCATGTTGAGGTAGGCCTTTGATGAGGTAACATGTGTATGCCACGTAAATGAAAGTAATGCGGATCAACTACTTAAGTATACTAGGTACTACTTCCTCCGCTCTTAAATGTAAGTCTTTTTAGAGATTTCAATATAGACTTCATACGAAGCAAAATAAGTGAATCTATACTCTAAAGTATGTCTATACACATCCATATATACTTCATATTTAAATTTCTAAGAAGACTTATAAATGGAGGGAGTAGATGATATGTCGCATATTGTTGCTAAGATGTTTTGCAATATATTTTAGCAAGGTTGTCTAAAACATGAATATTTCAATAATAACATGATTATTAAACTTAAAACACATATTATTTATTGTGTTTGATTATTTTATAGTTGTAAAGTATTTATTATCATAATAGGACGCCAATATAGATTTGGTGCCAGATATGCGAGGGACTGGAACAAATGATTCGTTCGTTCTAAGAGGTCCGATGGAGCGAAGCTGGCCCATGGCAAGGAAAACGTGGTAGGCACAAACAAATTGTCATCAGCCAAAACCTAAAAACATTTTTCATACGTAAAAGGCATAGATTTTTTTTACAATTGTCATGTTCTAAATTAAAATTTTACCAGAGTATATTCAATAAAGATGCCAAGGTATCTACAGTAAGAAAAAATACGCCACGCTCTAATTTATAATCAACAGAAATTATCCGATGGCAACTTTAAATGGAAGAAATATTTATCTAGGTCATGTAAAATACTATAAAAATTAGGACATTATAAACAAAAAAAGTTTTTACTGATAAATCATGGCAAGATTGAGAAAAAAATGGTAACATTGCAAATTAAAGGGGGCATTGTTTCTCAAAAGAGCATTACAAATTTTGAAATTGTTTGTGTGCCATAACATATCAAGATTACCAAAAAAACTCGTTTCATAAGATAACTGCAAGATAAATTGCCATGGTATTATGTTCAACAAGTTTGCCATGGTATGTTCAAAGTAAATTGCCATGCTATTCAAATTTGTTTAACATGGTATGTTGACTAAATTTGCCATGGTGTAAAACAAATTTTTCATGGTCCAAAAATAATTTAGCATGGTTGTGTTCAAAAGAAATATTTAGTGGTGTGTGCAATGAAATTTGCCATGGTCCAAACAATATGTTTGCCATACAAAAATTGTAATGTGTAGAAAATAATTTTACTTAGAGAAACGCAAAAAAATAATCTAAAATTGTCATGGTACAAATTGTCATGGTACAAACTAGAAACATTTCCAAAATTATCATGAATAAGGTAGGAAATTCCTACAGCTTGTAATGGGAGCATTACAAAAAGACCTAAAAAAACTCATGTTTTGAAAGAAAAAATGATTTTGCCATGTGATTTGTCATGTCTAGAACTGTCACATGACAAGTTTCAATCAGAATTGTCACATATAACAAGTGACATGAGACAAAACACATGCAATAATTGTTAAGTTGATCTAAACTTAAAATCTAAAATTTTCCATGTAACTATTAGAAACATATCCAGAAATTTGACATGTCTGTTGTAGAGTGGAACCCTAAGTGAAGATCTTTCACGAATTGAAGGGGGAATCCCCAAGAACAAGATGAACACAAGAGGAACACTCAAGAACAAGTCCAATCACACATCCACTAGACCAACAAACACACAAGATCCACAAGGTACATGAACAATCAAAGGGAAACAAGATACATGGTAGAGTTCATCCCAAATCCTATGAAGGAGATGAGGGCTTGATGATCTAGATAGATCCTTCCCTCAAGGGGGTCTTGAATCCCTAAGGATCTTCTCCAATGGAGGTCTTGTACTCCAATGGAGTCTTCTCTCTCAAGAGGAATCCCACAAGGGGAGATACATGAGCTAAGCTCTATGAT
>NW_025227252.1:8314-40749 GCF_018294505.1 Triticum aestivum | reverse complement strand
TATATATATATATATATATATATATATATATATATATATATATATATATATATATATATAGGTCCAAGGGATGAAGGGGTAAGGAGGGACGAGATGGGGATACACGGGCCAAGCCCAACAGCCACGCACAGGGGGCCCCGTGCGCACCGGTGCTATGTCTTGAGCTTGCGTTGGTTTTCCTTGAAGAGGAAAGGGTGATGCAGCAATAGTAGCGTAAGTATTTCCCTCAGTTTTTGAGAACCAAGGTATCAATCCAGTAGGAGGCTCCTCAAAAGTCCCACACACCTACACAAACAAACAAAGAACTCGCAACCAACGCAATAAAGGGGTTGCCAATCCCTTCACGGCCACTTGCGAAAGTGAGATCTGATAGAGATAGTATGATAAGATAAATATATTTTTGGTATTTTATAATATAGATTGGAAAAGTAAAGATGCAAATAAAAGTATATTGGAAGCTTATATGACAAAAGATAGACCCGGGGGCCATAGGTTTCACTAGTGGCTTCTCTCAAGATAGCATAAGTATTACGGTTGGTGAACAAATTACTGTCGAGCAATTGATAGAAAAGCGAATAATTATGAGATTATCCAGGCATGATCATGTATATAGGCATCACGTCCATGAGAAGTAGACTGACTCCTGCCTGCATCTACTACTATTACTCCACACATCGACCGCTATCCAGCATGCATCTAGAGTATTAAGTTCATAAATAACAGAGTAACGCATTAAGAAAGATGACATGATGTAGAGGCATAAACTCATGTAATATGATATAAACCCCATCTTTTTATCCTCGATGGCAACAATACAATACGTGCCTTGCTGCCCCTGCTGTCACTGGGAAAGGACATCGCAAGATTGAACCCAAAGCTAAGCACTTCTCCCATTGCAAGAAAGATCAATCTAGTAGGCCAAACCAAACTGATAATTCAAAGAGACTTGCTAAGATAACTTAATCACACATAAAAGAATTCAGAGGAGATTTAAATATTTCTCATAGATAAACTTGATCATAAACCCACAATTCATCGGATCTCGACAAACACACCGCAAAAAGAGTTACATCGAATAGATCTCCAAGAAGATCAAGGAGAACATGGTATTGAGATTCAAAGAGAGAGAAGAAGGCACCTAGCTAATAACTATGGACCCGAAGGTCTGTGGTAAACTACTCACAACTCATCGGAGGGACTATTGTGTTGATGTAGAAGCCCTCCGTGGTTGATTCCCCCTCCGGTGGAGCGCCGGCGAAGGCTCCAAGATGGGATCTCACGGATACATAAGGTTACGGTGGTGGAAATAGTTTTTCGTGGTCGCCTCTGATGTTCTTGGGGTACGTGGGTATATATAGGAGGAAGAAGTAGGTCGGTGGATGCCCGAGGGGCCCACGAGATAGGGGGGCACGCCCACCACCCTCGTGGCCTCCTCGATTGCTTCTTGACTTGCACTCCAAGTCCTCCGGATCACGTTTGTTCCAAAAAGATCGCCCCCGAAGGTTTCATTCCGTTTGGACTCCGTTTGGTATTCCTTTTCTTCGAAACACTGAAATAGGCAAAAAAACAGCAATATGGGTTGGACCTCCGGTTAGTAGGTTAGTCCCAAAAATGATATAAAAGTGTAAAGTAAAGCCCATAACATCCAAAACGGGTAATACAATAGCATGGAACAATCAAAAATTATAAATACGTTGGAGACGTATCAAGCATCCCCAAGCTTAATTCCTGCTCGTCCTCGAGTAGGTAAATGATAAAAACAAAATTTTTGATGTGGAATGCTACCTAGCATAATTCTCAATGTAATTTTATTTATTGTGGCATGATTGTTCAGATCCAAATGATTCAAGATAAAAGCTTATAAAACATAAAAATAGTAATACTTCGAAGCATACTAACAAATAATGATGTCCTATCAAAATAGCATAGCCAAAGAAAGCTTATCCCTACAAAATCATATAGTTAGGCCATGCTTCATTTTCATTACACAAAATACTCCCATCATGTACAACCCCGATGACGAGCCGAGCAATTGGTTCATACTTTTTAACGCGCTTTAGCATTTTCAACTCTTACGCAATACATGAGCGCAAGCCATGGACATAGCACTATGGTGGCATATGGTGGTGGTTGTGAGGACAAAAAGGGAGAAGATAGTCTCACATCAACTAGGCGTATCAACGGGCTATGGAGATGCCCTTCAATAGATATCAATGTGAGTGAGTAGGGATTGCCATAGAACGGATGCACTAGAGCTATAAATGTATGAAAGCTCAACAAAAGAAACTAAGTGGGTGTGCATCCAACTCGCTTGCTCACGAAGACCTAGGGCATTTTGAGGAAGCCCATCATTGGAATATACAAGCCAAGTTCTATAATGAAAAATTCCCACTAGTATATGAAAGTGACAACACAAGAGACTCTCTATCATGAAGATCATGGTGCTATTTCGAAGCACAAGTGTGGAAAAAGCGATAGTAGTATTGTCCCTTCTCTCTTTTTCTCTCATTTTTTATTTGGCGGGCTCTTTGGCCTCTTTTTTTCTCTTTTTTTATTTAAAGTCCGAAGTCTCATTCCGACTTGTGGGGGAATCATAGTCTTCATCATCCTTTCCTCACTTGGGACAATGCTCTAATAATGAAGATCATCACACTTTTATTAGTTTACAACTCGAGAATTACAACTCAACACTTAGAACAAAATGTGACTCTATATGAATGCCTCCGGCGGTGTACCGGGATATGCAATGAATCAAGAGTGACATGTATGAAAATATATGAAGGTGGCCTTGCCACAAATATGATGTCAACTACATGATCATGCAAAGAGCAATATGACAATGATGGAGCATGTCATAATAACGGAATGGTGGAAAGTTGCATGGCAATATATCTCAGAATGGCTATGGAAATGCCATAATAGGTAGGTATGGTGGCTGTTTTGAGGAAGGTAAATAATGGGTTCATGATACCTGCGAAAGTTGTGCGGAACAATAGAGGCTAGCAAAGTGGAAGGGTGAGTGTGTGTATATCCATGGACTCACATTAGTCATAAAGAACTCATATACTTATTGCAAAAGTCTACTTAGACATCGAAGCAAAGTACTACTATGCATGCCCCTAGAGGGATAGATTGGTAGGAAAAGACCATCGCTCATCCCCGACTGCCACTCATAAGGAAGACAATCAAAAGAGCACCTCATGCAACAAATTTGTCACACAACTTTTACCATACGTGCATGCTACGGGACTTGCCAACTTCAACACAAGTATTTCTCAACTTCATAATTACCCACTAGCATGACTCTAACATTACCACCTTTATATCTCAAAACAATTATCAAGCATCAAATTGATCCTAGTGTTTTTTTTGCACTTTCTATGATAGTTTTTATTATACCCAACTTAGATGCTCATCATTCTAGGACCAAATTCATAACCATAGCAAATACCATGCTGTTCTAAAAGACTCTCAAAATAATATAAGTGAAGCACTAGAGAAAAAACTATCTAGCTCAAAAGATATAAGTGAAGCACATAGCGTATTCTAATAAATTCTAATCAAGTAGGCTTCTCCCAATAGGTGTGTACAGCAAGGATGATTGTGGTAAACTAAAAAGCAAAGACTAATATCATACACGACGCTCCAAGCAAAACACATATCATGTGGCGAATAAAAATATAGCTCTAAGTAAAGTTACCGATAAACAAAGACGAAAGAGGGGAGGCCTTCCGGGGCATCCCCAAGCTTAGGCTTTTGGCTATTCTTGAATATCTTGGGGTGCCATGGGCATCCCCAAGCTTAGTCCCTTGCCACTCCTTATTCCATAGTCCATCAAATCTTTACCCAAAACTTGAAAACTTCACAACACAAAACTCAACAGGAAATCTCATAAGCTCCGTTAGTGAAAGAAAGAAAAACCACCACATAAGGTACTGTAATTAACTCATTCTTTATTTATATTGGTGTTAAACCTACTGTATTTCAAGTTCTCTATGGTTCATACCACTTAATACTAGCCATAGATGCATCAAAATAAGCAAACAACACACGAAAGGCAGAATCTGTCAAAAACAGAACAGTCTGTAGCAATCTGTAACTCTCGAATACTTATGGACCTTTAAAAATCCTACCAAAATAGGAAGTCCTGGGAAATTTGTCTATTGATCTACAGCAAAAAGAATCAACGCAAAAGCACGTTTCTGTGAATTACTAGAATTATTTTCGTGCGCGCAAAGTTTCTGTTTTTCAGCAGAATCAAATTAACTATCACCATAGGTTATCCTATAGGTTCTACTTGGCACAAACACTAATTAAAACATAAAAACACATCTAAACAGAAGGTAGATGCAAAATTTATTATTAAACAGAAACAAAACAAAAAACACAAATAAAATTGGGTTGCCTTCCAACTAGCGCTATCGTTTAACGCCCCTAGCTAGGCATAAAAGCGAGGATAGATCTAAGTAGTGCCATCTTTGGCACTCAATTCATAAGTAGCTCGCATGATAGATTCATAAGGTAATTTAACTTTCTTTCTTGTAAAGTGCTCGATGCCTTTCCTTAATGGAAACTGGAATCTAATATTCCCTTCCTTCATATCAATAATCGCATCAATCGTTCTAAGGAAAGGTCTACCAAGAATAATAGGGCAATAAAGGTTGCAATCTGTATCAAGAACGATAAAATCTATGGGCACCAAATTTCTATTTGCAACAATGAGAACATCATTGATCCTTACCATTGGCTTTTTAATGGTGGAATCCGCAAGGTGCAAATTTAAAGAGCAATCACCAAGATCATGGAAACCTAGAATATCACATAAAGTATCATGGAAACACTAGCACCCAAATCACACAAAGCATAACACTCATGATCTTTAATTTTAATCTTTATAGTAGGTTCCCACTCATCATAGAGTTTCCTAGGTATAGAAACTTCCAAATTAAGTTTTTCATCAATTGATTGCATCAAGGCATCAACAATATGTTTGGTAGAAGCTTTATTTTGACTATAAGCATGTGGAGAATTCACAATGGATTGCAACAAGGAAATACAATCTTCTAAAGAACAATTATCATAATTAAATTCCTTGAAATCCAAGATAGTGGGTTCAATGCTATTTAAAGTCTTGACCTCTCCAATCCCACTTTTACCAAATTTAGCATCAAGATCTAAAAACTCCGAACCATTGGGACGCCTTTTAACTAAAGTCGACTCATCTCCAGTCCCATCATTATTAATATTCATATTGCAAAACAAAGATCTAATAGGGGACACATCAATAACTTTAAGATCTTCGTCATTATTTTCATGGAAACTAGAAGAACATGCTTTTATAAAACCATCTTTCTTAGCACGCAATCTAGCGGTTCTTTCTTTGCACTCATCAATGGAAATTATCATAGCTTTAAGAGACTCATTGATATAATTATTAGGAGGAGTAGATCTTAGTTTCAAAGAATCAACATCGAGCGAGAGTCTATCAACGTTCCTAGCCAAATCATCAACTTTGAGCAATTTTTCTTCAAGCAAGGAATTAAAATTCTTTTGAGAAATCATAAATTCTTTCACAATATTCTCAAAACCAGAGTGCATCTTATTAAAATTACCATAAGAATTATTGTAGGAATCTCCATAATTATTAGAGGAGTTACTAGAGAACAGTCTAGGATTAAAGTTTCCTCTATAAGCATTGTTTCCAAAACTATTCCTACCAACAAAATTCACATCCATAGATTCATTATTATTCTCAATCAAAGTAGACAAAGGCATATCATTGGGATCAATGGGAGCACTCTTAGTAGCAAACAATTTCATAAGTGCATGCATCTTTCCACTCAAAACATTAATTTCTTCTATAGCATGCACTTTTTTACTAGTAGATCTTTCGGTGTGCCATTGAGAATAATTAGCCATAATATTATCAGGAGTTTTGTAGCTTCTCCTAAGGTGATTTCCATAAAGGTGCCTCCCGCGGCCGTATCTAAAAGATTTCCAGAAGCAAAATTCAATCTGGCATAAAATTTTTGTATGAGCATCCATAAATTCAAACCATGAGTAGGGCAATTGCGAATCATCAATTTCATTCTTTCCCAAGATTGGGCAACATGCTCATGATCAAGTTGTTTGAAATTCATAATATCATTCCTAAGAGTGATGATCTTAGCGGGAGGAAAATACTTGGAGATAAAAGCATCGTTGCACTTGTTCCATGAATCAATACTATTCTTAGGCAAAGACGAAAACCAAACTTTAGCACGATCTCTAAGTGAAAATGGAAATAACTTCAATTTAACAATATCATTATCCGTATCTTTCTTCTTTTGCATCTCACACAAATCAAAAAAGTTGTTTAGATGGGTAGCGGCATCTTCACTAGGAAGGCCAGAGAATTAATCTTTCATAACAAGATTCAGCAAAGCAGTATTGATTTCACAAGACTCAACATCATTAAGAGAAGCAATGAGAGTACTAAGGAGATCATTATTATTGGTATTGGAGAAATCACACAATTTGGTATTTCTTACGCCATCACGACAAGTAATCCAACACACAAGCAAACAAAAAGGCAAATGAAAGAGAGAGGAGATTGGGAAAGAGAGGGCGAATAAAACGGCAAGGGTGAAGTGGGGGAGAGGAAAACGAGAGATAAATGTCAAATAATGTAAATGCGAGGGAGATGAGTTTGTGATGGGTACTTGGTATGTCTTGACTTAGCGAAGACCTCCCCGGCAACGGCGCCAGAAATGCTTCTTGCTACTTCTTGAGCTTGCGTTGGTTTTTGTTGAAGAGGAAAGGGTGATGCAGCAATAGTAGCGTAAGTATTTCCCTCAATTTTTGAGAACCAAGGTATAAATCCAGTAGGAGGCTCCTCAAATGTCCCACAGACCGACACAAACAAACAAAGAATTCGCAACCAACACAATAAAGGGGTTGTCAATCCCTTCACAGCCACTTGCAAAATTGAGATCTGATAGAGATAGTATGATAAGATAAATATATTTTTGGTATTTTATAATATAGATTGGAAAAGTAAAGATGCAAATAAAAGTAGATTGAAAGCTTATATGATAAAAGATAGACCCGGGGGCCATAGGTTTCACTAGTGGCTTCTCTCAAGATAGCATAAGTATTACGGTGGGTGAACAAATTACTGTCGAGCAATTGATAGAAAAGCGAATAATTATGAGATTATCTAGGCATGATCATGTATATAGGCATCACGTCCGTGACAAGTAGACCGACTCCTGCCTGCATCTACTACTATTACTCCACACATCGACCGCTATCCAGCATGCATCTAGAGCATTAAGTTCATAAAGAACAGAGTAACGCATTAAGAAAGATGACATGATGTAGAGGGATAAACTTAGGCAATATGATATAAACCCCATATTTTTATCCTTGATGGCAACAATATAATATGTGCCTTGCTACCCCTGCTGTCACTGGGAAAGGACACCGCAAGATTGAACACAAAGCTAAGCACTTCTCCCATTGCAAGAAAGATCAATCTAGTAGGCCAAACCAAACTGATAATTCAAAGAGACTGCAAAGATAACTTAATCACACATAAAAAAGAATTCAGAGGAGATTCAAATATTTCTCATAGATAAACTTGATCATAAACCCACAATTCATCGGATCTTGACAAACACACCGCAAAAAGAGTTACATCGAAAAGATCTCCAAGAAGATCAAGGAGAACATGGTATTGAGATTCAAAGAGAGAGAAGAAGCCATCTAGCTAATAACTATGGACCCGAAGGTTTGTGGTAAACTACTCACAACTCATCGGATGGGCTATGGTGTTGATGTAGAAGCCCTCCGTGGTTGATTCCCCTCCGGCGGAGCACCGGCAAAGTCTCCAAGATGGGATCTTGCGGATACACAAGGTTACGGTGGTGGAAATAGTTTTTCATGGTCGCCTCTGATGTTCTCGGGGTACGTGGGTATATATAGGAGGAAGAAGTAGGTCGGTGGACGCCCGAGGGGCCCACGAGATAGGGGGGCGCGCCCAGTAGGGGGGGGCCTCCACCCTCGTGGTCTCCTCGATTGCTTCTTGACTTGCACTCCAAGTCCTCTGGATCACGTTTATTCCAAAAAGATCGCCCCTGAAGGTTTCATTCCATTTGGTATTCCTTTTCTTCGAAACACTGAAATAGGCAAAAAAACAGCAATACGGGCTGGGCCTCCGGTTAGTAGGTTAGTCCCAAAAATGATATAAAAGTGTAAAGTAAAGCCCATAAACATCCAAAACGGGTAATATAATAGCATGGAACAATAAAAAATTATAGATACATTGGAGACGTATCAACGGGGTAAGTGGAGCCCATGCGCACGGGGTCTCCAGGGACCTGACGGATGAGCCCGTGCGCACGGGGTCCATGAGGCCCATGGACACAGGGTTCCCATGGGCACGATACACGCCCGTGCGCACGGGGTCTTCAGGACCGCCAACCTAGGAGGCCCGTGGGCACGGGGTCGGAGGGGCCCGTGCGCATGGGGTCGGAGGGGCCCGTGCGCACGGGGTCGTCTGGGAGCTGCTGCCTTCTTCTTGGCGCTTCCTTCTCTGCTTCCAGGCTTCCCTCTTGGATGGTGTAGATGTTCTCTTCTTACCAGACTCCTCCTTGATGAATGTATAGCTCCGCTCACACCTATGTATGCACATGAGAGAGGGGTCAAGTAGTATACCATCCTCGAAAGGTACAAGTGAACACGTGTAAAGGAGATGATTCACCTTTGTATGCATGTAGTAGATGTGGCACGTGTCACTTGCCAAATGGACTCTTGACATGGTGATGACCATAGGATGCTCTGCATCATCCCCTCCCCCTTGGGAAAGATCCGACCTCGGATCGAAATCCAAATCACCATGGGAAAGAGATGATGCCGTCGTGTAGAAGTGGACGATCAGCAAGCATTCGTCATCTTGTAGTTCCAAATTGGCACTCTCCAATATCGCACCGTCCTGTAATTCCTTCAAAAGGAGCAAAGATAACAAGCACTTGGAAAAACAAATGTGGTTAGCGTAAGACCAAAACCAAGCATTCAAGAGGTGATTCACCCAAGAAGTGTTGTCATCAAGCATAGCATATGGTTTGACAAAGAAGTGTGGCATAGCATTTAAGCATATAAATTGAGCCCAATCAAGTACATCATGGGAACAAGCATGCAAATGGGAGGTCGAGATGCAAATATATGTGATAAGTGAAAAAGAATCTACCTCAAGGTCATAGCAAGCATGCATAAAGTGCTCAATGAATGGTCTATGGTAGGCATAATAGTCATTCACAACATCGAATATAGTGAAATGTCTAAACACATGGGGCAAGTGCAAGACAATCCAAGCATAACGTGCATAGGATGTAGTGAAGATATCATGGAACTCAACACAATGGAAAGAGCAATTGTTCAACATGTGTGAGGCAATCAAGTCAAGCATGTGATAAGAAAAGGGACATGACATATGTGAAGAACTAGATGCAACACACAAGGCATATATGTCATGGGGCATGGCAATGTGGTAATGATAAGTCGAAGCAAGATCGCTAGCATGTATGCAAAGTGTCATGGAGCAAGCAGCACATGAAGTATGATCAATATGCATGCTCATGGTTTGGGTGTTCTTGAGATAGAAGGATATCACCTGGAAAGCATGTCCTTGTGCGTTCTTCACAATGCCGAAGTGGTAGGAAATGTGGTGTAGAAGCGAGTCATGGTCAAATGCATGAGGCTCGCTCTCAAGAGCTCGAATGGTCAACTCACATGAAGTGGAAGTCGACACGAAGTCCAAGTATCCTACACATGCACACAAAAAACAAAGAGCGTATGCGTATGGTAGATAAACACATCATCCATCATGATGGTTCTCTTCTCTTGCACATAACCATTAGAAGCACAACTGCATGAATAATATGATGCAACAATGGCTATATTCATGGCACTAGGTATATGGTGCAAAGAGGTAAGACAAGCATGCTTCACAAGAAATATGTCAAAATCTCCAAGTATATGCGAGAATGTTATGGGGCCAATCTCATGAGCAAGATTAAGAGCATTGTTGCACTCAATACATGGCAAGTCATCTAGCATAAGAGAGGCAACATATGGAGATGTATGACAAGAAGCAATAGCACTCATGTGCAAAGCATGGAAATGGATGCCATCAACCGCATGAAACGAGCAAGTATGAATCATGGGTGATGCACTACACAAAGCAAGCATATCAATCATGTCGTGCAAACTAGTGGAGCGAAGATGCAACACACTAGAGGAAATCATAGCAATCATGTCATGTGAGCATATAGTAGATATAGGAAATGCACATGACATATCACAAGCACGAAAACAAATCATGGCTAAAGTATCATCATAAGAATGGGTCATAGATGGAACATGGCAATAACAAGCAATATCTCCACCAAGCTTGCAAATACACATACAAGTAGTAGAATCAATCATAATGTGTAATGCGAAGCATGAGTCACAAATGCATGACAAAGGCATAGAAATGAGCATATCATGCAAAGTAAACATGGCAATATGGGCATAAAGGAAGAAGTGATATATAACCCATAACCATGTGAGGGCCAAGTAGAAGAGATGCACGAAGTCTTTGCGCAAAGGGAGCAGTGGGGATGAAAATCCACGGATTCCCAAGTCATCATTGCTCTCTAGAGCTCGTTTTGTCAACTCATGGGCTTGTGAGGTTGACAAATATTCATGGGTACCTACACAAAATAGACACAAACCAAAGAAAGTGTGTGCGTGGTAAATGTACACATCATTCATCATGATGTGTATGTGCACATGTGAGTTAGCACAAGACAAGCAATGCTCAATGAAATTTGAGGCATGGTATATAAACATGTCATCCATCATGAAAGAATAGTTGTTATGTATGCACGATGGGGACACAAATTGAGCAAGCAAGTATATGGCACATCAAAAGCATGTTTATTCATGGGGAGCATATGGTGCACACAATCATGGGAATTATGCAAATAATAGGATGGATCAAATTCTCCGAATATGTTTGAGGAAACTATGGGGGTCTCCTCATGAGCAATAGCGGAAGCATAATATGGAGAATATTGGCAACATGGCAAACAATGCATATCCGAAGCTAGGTGGTCATGGCATGGCATATGAGATAAATGATGCAAATCAATATCATCACAAGAAAAACAAATGCTAATCACCATGGGTTTATCATATATGCCATATGTGCAAATTGGGTTTATTTTAATGGCATATGCATAGTCACTATGATGAAATTGCAAATAAGACCTATGATTGATCTCATGCATAGCATATGACAAGTCAAGCGGATTACCAAACATGATGTGACTAAGAGAATTATCACAAGAAATCCTATGTAACATGGCATCACGACTAATAGACTCCTCATGGAAATCATCAAACTTATCATAAATGGGAAAATCATCGCATGGGGAAATCATACTAGAATGAAGCATGGTAATAGGTGGATCAACATCATGCAAGCAATCAAAATCAAGAATGTCCACTAGTGGGACGAGAGCATCACCTTCACCCATGTTACCTTTCTCATTCCACTCATGTGGTGTAGGTGAGGTGGCAAAGACTAAATCGTGGCCAATGTCATCATCGTGATGGAACCATGTGGGGGGGGGGGGTGCATCATAGTCTACCATGGCCATCGTCATGTCCAAAGGGAGGACGAAGTCGTCGAGGATCGGCGCGTCATCATATATGGGACCTAGCACCAAATGAGAAGACACAATAGAGGTAGAGGTGAAGTTGTTAGAAACCGAAATGGCCTCATATGCCTCATCAACTACCTCACTCTCTCTATGTGACGGTGGCTCACTCACTACCTCAAGGTAGGTGCACTCAATCTCGCATATGGTGGAGTCACTCAAATCACTCAAGAGGTGGTGGTGGTGGTTCTCCTCACATGGGAATTGGGGCAACTCATCATATATGGGGCTACTGGTAAAGTCACTCTCACTCTCAATATGGTGGCAAAAGTCACTCAAGTCATCATACGTCGCCGTGGTCGAAGGGAAAATCCCATGCTCAACCGTCTCGTAGTCATCGCCGTGGATGAAGGCCGAAGATGGGACATCACCATTCTCGTCGTGGATGAAGGCCGAAGATGGCACATCATCGCTCTTGTCGTGGATGAAGGCCAAAGATGGCACATCATCACTCTCGCCATCTTGTAGCATGGTCGTTGCGAAGTGAGATCGGGGTCGAGTAGACTTGGCCTTCATGAGTTCTTGCTCCGCCTTGAGAGCACAAAAGTAGTTGTCATCGAGGGACTTGTAGTTCTCGAGGAAGATTGTCGGTGTCAAAACCGGCGGATCTCGGGTAGGGGGTCCCGAACTGTGCGTCTAGGCGGATGGTAACAGGAGACAAGGGACACGATGTTTTTACCCAGGTTCGGGCCATCTCAATGGAGGTAAAACCCTACTCCTGCTTGATTGATATTGATGATATGGGTAGTACAAGAGTAGATCTACCGCGAGATCAGAGAGGCTAAACCCTAGAAGCTAGCCTATGGTATGATTGTTGTTCATCCTACGGAGTAAAACCCTCCGGTTTATATAGGCACCGAAGATGGTTAGGGTTACACAGAGTCGGTTACAATGGTAGGAGATCTACATATCCGTATCGCCAAGCTTGCCCTCCATGCCAAGGAAAGTCCCATCCGGACACGGGATGCAGTCTTCAATCTTGTATCTTCATAGTCCAGGAGTCCGGCCAAAGGCTATAGTCCGGCCATCCGGACACCCCCTAATCCAGGACTCCCTCAGTAGCCCCTGAACCAGGCCTCAATGACAACGAGTCCGGCGCGCATATTGTCTTCGACATTGCAAGGCGGGTTCCTCCTCCAAATACTTCATAGAAGATTTTGAACACAAGGATAGTGTCCGGGTCTGCAAAATAAGTTCCACATACCACCATAGAGAGAATAATATTTACACAACTTCAATCTGCTGATGTATTCCGTGGCGTGGCATCACACCACGGCCAAGCCTTTATTCGAATTGTTTTTACTGTCCCACCTTAGCGCGTTTAGCGAGGCGGTTTCCTTGGCACGTCTTGTCAAAGCAGAGATCGTGTCCCCTTATTCTGAGATTCTCATCAATTCGGGCGTGGGTAACCTAACCGCGCCATTGATTACGGCGCTTGGGAGATAAGCGAGTTTTACCAGGCTGGTGGGGACGCATAGCTTCGTCCGTCCATATAAGGGGATAAGGATCCACTTTTTCACACACGCCTTCTTCCTCCTTTGCTCATCCATTTCCGCGTACTCGAGCTCCAGCGCTCAAGTCCGCACATCCCACCTCAACCTTCTCCAGCCATGTCAGGAGCGGGAGGCAAGTGGATGTCCTCCTCCATCACGGAGGGGCACATCAAAAAGTTGAGGAAAGCCGGATACCTTCACAACGACATTGCGCACCGGCTTCCTGACAAGGGGCAGCTCGTCCCCACCCCCAGGCCCCATGAGAGGGTGGTGTTCCTCACCATTTTCCTCCGCGGACTGGGCTTCCCACTCCACCCATTTGTCCAGGGGCTCATGTTCTACTACATCCTGGATTTCCACGATCTGGCCCCGAACTTCATCCTCAACATCTCAGCGTTTATCGTTGTGTGTGAGGCATTCCTTCGCATCAAGCCCCACTTTGGCTTATGGCTGAAGACCTTCAATGTCAAGCCGAAGGTAGTGGGTGGCAGCAGGCGGAGTGCGGAGGCGCCATGGTGGAAAAGATGCCCAATGTTATATGGCTCGAGGGCTCCTTCATGGAAACCATCAAAGGATGGCAATCGGGGTGGTTCTACATCACCGAGCCGCGTGACCCTGAATGGGCAGCGGCCCCCGAATTCCGATCTGGCATCCCCACATGGCTCACCTCCTGGAAAGAGAAGAGCCTGACATGGGGTAATTCGGAAGAGCTGACCGGACTCCAAACCTGCGTCCAAAACCTTGTGAACAAGAGGATCAAGCTCGTCAACGTAGTCCAGGTCATGCTCATCCACCTAATCCTCCCGTGCCAACAACGGGCCTTCAACTTGTGGGAGTTTGATCCGGCACAGCACCAAACCTCGAGCAAGCTCTTCGACACTACGTATAAAGATGCCTGGAAGGTGCTGTTCAAGGGTGCCGAGGCTCCCGCATCCGCTACCAAAGATCATGGATTCAGCTCGCAGCGTCAAGCCGGCGAGGTAAGCTATTTCACCCTTTATAGGACACTTGTTTTTTTAGTTTGACTCTATGCGGGATCTAAACTCCCTTACCTTTGACAGGCCTGGCAGAAGAAGTCCGGGCAGGTTAACTGTCCGGCTCCCTTGCCAGAAGACCCAGCGGACGCCTGATTGACGGGGCTGCTGGTTCCGGCACCTCACGTGGTGCCGGTGAAGAAGGCCAAGAAGAAGGTCACGGGAACTCGAAGGACTTCCCGGCGCCAGGTGTTGTCGGACTCATCGTCCGATGACTCCGAGGCAGACTCCTCCCGCGAAGACGAGGAGGAGGAAAAAGAGGCCTCTCCCCCAGCGGGGGGAGAGAAGAAAAGGAAGGCCGCCCCAACGGGGGAGGCCGGAGGGTCCAAGAAAGGAAGGACCCTTCCTCCGGACTACTCCGCCAACACCAACGACGACGAAGAGGAGTGGCCACCGAGGGCTAAGCCCCTGGCGACATCGTAAGTGTCCGGATACCAGAATAACTCATGGCGTTTCATTTGTCGCACAGTATCTCCTAACGCTGAATATAACCCTGCAGCCCGCCCAAGGACGAGCTCGACGCTTCAACGAGCGGCTCCTTGGCTTCGTCGGATGTGAATAGCACTTCACTTCCGACTGTCTCCTCTCCTCGCGCTGCGGATGACGCCGAGGTGGGGTCCCAAAAGGGGCCCAGCCAGGAGGAGGAGATCCCGGAGGTGCCGCAATGCAACCTCTCGGACTTCGGGCACGAGGGGGATCAAACCCCGAAGGGTTCTGAATCCGGCCCTGGGCCGGACTCCACACCGGAACCTTCAGTGGTTCCGGAGTCCGGCAGGCATCCCCTTCGTAAGAAGGGAAAGACTGCGACACCGGTGACCTCCGTCCAACTGGAGGCACCGGATAATTTGCTGGAGGCGCTTAACGGCGCCTCCATCGACGAGGAGCACCGCACTGTTATGAGTGTGGTGATCCAGAAAGTTCAGTCCGCCAAGAGCGGGCTGACTGAAGCCTGTGCCAGCCTTCTATAGGCTTTGAGGTATGTATTTAAGATATGTAAAAATATTACCACATAGATAGTAGCCCCTGATGCTCAGTTTGGTGTTCGGAAAGAAAAGCCGAACTGAGGATCTAAAAAGATGTACGCATGAGTCTAACATAGGTATGTCAATATGGGGAATGCAGGCTGCGCTGCTGACCTCTGCCGCACTGACTGGAGAGGTCAATGCATTGAAGCAGAGCCTCGAGCAGTCCGAGAGCGAGCTCGGCCTTGCCAAAAAGCAGCTCGAGGACAAGGAAGGTAAGTAATACCTTATGGAAGTATATAAAAGATGTGGTTGCAAAAAATGACAGGAATAACATGAGAATTACAGGGGCCACGAACGAGGTGGCGACCCTGAAGGAAGCAGAGTCCAAGGCCGAAAGCAATGTGGCCGCGGAACGCACCGAGCGAGAGAAGCAGGAGGCGCGGGTGGAGGTAGTGCGGCAAGAGCTCCAGGCTCTCGTGGAAAAACACGAGAGTTTGGAGCATGACTCAAAGACTCGAGAGTCTGAGCTCGCCTCGGCTCTTGAGAGCGCCAAAGCCGCTAAGTCCGAAGCCCAAAAAGCCCTTTAGGAAATTGAGGCATTAAAGAAGATAGCAGCAGGTAAGGCATTCTTCATGCAAAGCAAGCACGTGAAAGTGAATTACTTGTTACTTACCCAAATCCGGAGCTCTCCAGGAGCATTCGCATATCTGCCCCGCAGTGTGTCTGACGCTGCCGCATTCTACCGGGCCGAGGAGGGGAGCTCGACGGAGAAGGTGTTCTGGTCTCAGTATGCTGAGGCCGGACACCCGATGCCCTTGAGCGACCAGCTGAAGCAGCTGGTCGAGCTCCATAAGGTGGCCGAACAGGCCATGAAGGGCCTCATAGTTCGGCTGTGGCCCGAGGAAGCCATGCCTGGGTGCTACTTCAGGCTGGTGAGGCGGCTGGTGGATGCCTGTCCATGGATTGAAGTCGTCAAATGCTCCGTCTGCATCGAAGGTGCCCGTAGGGCCCTTGCCCGTGCTAAAGTGCACTGGGGTAAGATGGACGCTCAGAAGCTTGTGACGGACGCTCCACCGCCGGGCAGGGAGTTTCGCAAGCCCGAGATGTATTATGAGAATGTCCTAAAGGGTGCCCGCCTTATAGCGGGTGAATGCTCCAAAGATGTAATTTTTGAGTAAACTCGCATTTGTTATCCTATACGCTGAAAACTTGTTCATATGCGCTAAGCAACGCTTGTGAATTTAAAATATTACCTTTTTTGCGGCTGTTTATTAAATTTGAGAGATGGCGAGTCGTCGGCTTCTGGCCCCATGCCATGAGTGTTGGGGTGTTCGGGTAAACTTGAGCGCTCTTTTTCCCATTCTTGGGTCCTTCGAGGGAGGCACTCAACACAACGAACAAGGCAACCGGACTATAATGCTTGAACACTCCCACTTAGCCATAGAATTCTATAATTTTAAATTTCGACGAAGCCCCTAGTATTCAGAAGACCAAATTCGGTGCGCTATCCACGCCTGGGCTGGACAAAGCTGACTCCTCGCTCTAAGAGGCATAAGTCTTTAAGTACTCAAAAAACCTCTCGAACAGCGACCGGCTCTCGCCCTATCATGACGGTCAGTTTAAGCTTTCTCCACTGAGGTGCTCAACCCAGCTCAACCGGGGCACAATCGCAGTGGTTCTCCCAGCGCTACCTTAGCCGATATAACGGAACGTAAGGTACCAAAACATGGGAGCCGGGCAAACCCAACTATTGACCCAAGACATGATTCGGAGCCGATGCATATAATGCTATAAGTTCGGGGTGCCGCACTTGTGAAAGTGTTCGGACTTATCACACCATATTTGGGGGTACTTAAGCCCCTGGTGTATTTGGCCGTACCAAAGCGTACGGATGCAACATGTCATAAGTGAACATATATAGATAAAAAAAGGAATGCAATAATAGGCAAAAGCTATGCATTGTTTATTCAAAAAAGCTGCGGTAAAAGTAGAACGATACAAATAGTGCGATAAGCAAGGGACGGGACTATTTGACATGTCTCCCTCCAGGAGCGAGCTGCGGAATGATATGTAAAACAAGTATACTGCTCGTTATAGAGACCACCTGGACACTCGACGTAGCTTTCTGCTTCCCTGGCTGTTGCATCGTGTGTTCGGCGATTCTACTGCCGGACAGGGATTCTTTGAGAAAGGAGTCCTGAAAGTAAGAGAAAAAAGAAGAATGACACAATTGGGAGCCCCTGGTGCGGTTGAGCCGCATTCTGGGCCTACCGTGGTCGTGCCCCTCCCCCTATGCCCATGGTATTTCCAAAGCGTAATTATGTATGCGTAGTACTGGTTTCGCAATTTCGCGAGGGCTGGGGTTGGGGCCGCATTGCTATGCGTGCTCGGAACGTGCCAGGTGGTCTTGTTGTAGGTTACTCCGGGCGCGCTTGACGGTGTCCGGACATTGAATAGCCGGACTCAAAAATTGCCTTAAGAGGCTGCTTTGTACTTCTGCCGCGAGGGCCGCCATATGCTCCTCCGTTCGGAGAGAGCGTTCGGTGTTTCCGTTGACCGTAATGACTCCTCGAGGGCCTGGCATCTTGAGCTTGAGGTATGCATAGTGCGGCACCGCATTGAACTTTGCAAATGCGGTTCGTCCGAGCAGTGCGTGATAGCCGCTGCGGAACGGGACTATGTCGAAGATTAACTCCTCGCTTTGGAAGTTATCCAGTGATCTGAAGACCACTTCAAGTGTAACTGAACCTGTACAGTTGGCCTCTACACCTGGTATGACGCCTTTAAAGGTCGTTTTTGTGGGTTTAATCCTTGAGGGGTCTATGCCCATTTTGCACACTGTGTCCTGATAAAGCAGGTTCAGGCTGCTGCCGTCGTCCATTAGGACTCTAGTGAGGTGAAATCCGTCAACGATTGGGTCTAGAACCAATGCGGCGAATCCACCATGGCGGATGCTAGTGGGGTGGTCCCTTCGATCAAAAGTGATCAGGCAGGAGGACCACGGATTGAACTTTGGGTATGTGGGTTGCGTATATCATGTTCACCGTCCGCACTTGTGGGGGGAAGCCCTTCTGTCCTCTATTGTTCGGCGGCCGGGGCTCCTCCTCATCGTCGCTATGCAGCCCCTTGTCATTGTTTTCGGCATTTAACTTGCCTGCCTGCTTGAACACCCAACAATCCCTGTTGGTGTGATTGGCTGGCTTTTCGGGGGTGTCGTGTATCTGGCACGAGCGGTCGAGTATTTGGTCCAAATTAGACGGGCCCGGAGTATTTCTTTTGAATGGATTTTTCCGCTGACCGGGTTTAGAGCCTTTGAATCCGGCATTGTCTGTCGTATCTTCAGCATTATCGCCATTAATGCGGCGCTTGTGCTTGTTGCGATGCAACCTGCCGTTGCTGTCCTTGGTATCCGAACTACCAGGGCTCTTGGTCATGTTGTTACTACGAGCTAGCCAACTGTCCTCTCCCGTGCAAAAGCGGGTCATGAGTGTTGTGAAGGCTGCCATGGGTTTCGACTTTTCCTGTCCTAGGTGCCGGGCAAGCCACTCATCGCGGATATTATGTTTGAAGGCTGCAAGGGCCTCTGCATCTGGACAGTCGACGATTTGATTTTTCTTGGTTAGGAACCATGTCCAGAATTGTCTGGCCGATTCTTCTGACTGCTGAATTATGTGGCTTAGGTCATCGGCGTCTGGTGGTCGCACATAGGTGCCCTGGAAGTTGTCGAGGAATGCGGCTTCCAGGTCTTCCCAACAACCAATTGACTCTGCTGGCAAGCTATTAAGACAATACCGAGCTGGTCCTTTAAGCTTGAGTGGGAGGTATTTGATGGCGTGTAGATCGTCACCGCGGGCCATGTGGATATGAAGGAGATAGTCCTCGATCCAGACCGCAGGATCTATTGTGCCATCGCATGATTCAATGTTTACGGGTTTGAAACCCTCAGGGATTTGATGATCCATCACTTCGTCTGTGAAGCATAGTGGGTGTGCGGCGCCTCTATATTGGGCTATATCACGACGCAGCTCAAATGAGCTTTGTCTACTGTGTTCGGCCCGGCCGGAATTGCCATATCCGGCGTGACGGTTATCATCACGCATCATGGGGCGCCCACGCGATCCGTAGATCGATCTTGTTTGTCTTGCCTTGTCCTCCAATATATCCCGCAGGTCTGGCGCTTTTCCCGTGCCTTGGTATTTTTTGAGCGGCGCCGGGGTGCAGCTTGAGTGGGGGGCCGAGAGGCCTCTCTATCGCGGCCATGAGGTGGCCGGTCGGCCGTATGATGCGGTGGTGATGTAGGTTTAGGTGCTTCCTCCTCTAATTGGGGTAGCAGCCTGCATTTTGGGTAGCTCTTGGAGGGGCGTTCGAGTTCATACTCTTCGGCCGCGAGGACTTCAGTCCATCTGTCGGCTAGCAAGTCTTGGTCAACTCTAAGCTGTTGCTGCTTTTTCTTGAGGCTGCTTGCCGTGGCCATAAGCCTGCGTTTGAAACGCTCTTGTTTGACGGGATCCTCAGGCACGACAAATTCGTCGTCGTCGAGGCTTGCCTCATCTTCGGAGGGAGGCATGTAATTATCGTCCTCTACCTCTCTGTCTGCCGCTCTCTCATGAGGGCTGGCTTCTCCACTCTCCTGCGCTGAATCTTGCTGGAGGGGGTTGTCTTTGGCTCTATCCGGGGTGTTATTATCTCCCGTGCCGAAATCACCGTTTTAGCTGTGGTGGGGTTTAGAGCGGCGCCGATGACGCCGGCGCTTAGGTTGTTTCTTGGAGGGGTCATCCTCCGTTGTTCCATCGCCATTCCCGTCTTTTGGGGTGTCCACCATGTAAATGTCGTATGACGAGGTGGCCTTCCAGTGCCCTGTAGGCGCTTGTTCTTGGTCGTCTCCTGCATCGTCGTCCATACCGTCGATGTCTTCAGAGTCGAAGTCGAGCATGTCGGTTAAATCATTGACAGTGGATACTAAGTGGGTGGTGGGTGGGGTTTGAATTTCTTCGTCGTCCGCATCCCAACCTTCCTGACCATAATCCGGCCAGGGCTCTCCTGATAAAGAGAGAGACTTTAGTGAATTCAGGATGTTGCCAAAGGGCGAGTGCTGAAAGATGTCCGCGGCAGTGAACTCCATGATCGGCGCCCAATCGGATTCGATTGGCAGGGGCACGGAAGGTTCGGAGTCCGGGGAGGAGTCCGGCACCTTGGAGTCACGAGCTTTGCAAAGGACAGGGTTGGTGTTCGGCTCAATCGCCGTAGAGATAGCAGCCCCTGAGGCGGTGTCCAGCTACCCATCCTCGATTGGCGCAGTTGGCTCCGAGCTAAGGGTAGGAGCGGACACTTGTGCGGCCTCCAGGGCACCGTCCGGCAGCAGAGCTAGATCATGCCCATCGTGACAGTGCGGCGCACTTGGCTGTGGCTCGAACCCGTCGAAGATCAAGTCTTCGCGGACGTTAGCCGTATAGTTCAAACTTCCAAATCTGACCTGATGGCCAGGGGCGTAGCTTTCAATCTTCTCCAGATCGCCAAGCGAATTGGCCCGCAGTGCAAAGCCATCGAATACGAAGAACTATCCGAGGAGAAAAGTCTCACCCTAGACCGCATCATTGTTGATGATCGGAGGAGCCATCGGGCCTAAATATGACGACATAGAGGAACTATCAATGAAAGCACCAATGTTGGTGTCAAAACCGGCGGATCTTGGGTAGGGGGTCCCGAACTGTGCGTCTAGGCGGATGGTAACAGGAGACAAGGGACACGATGTTTTTACCCAGGTTCGAGCCCTCTCAATGGAGGTAAAACCCTACTCCTGCTTGATTGATATTGATGATATGGGTAGTACAAGAGTAGATCTACCGCGAGATCAGAGAGACTAAACCCTAGAAGCTAGCCTATGGTATGATTGTTGTTCGTCCTACGGACTAAAACCGTCCGGTTTATATAGGCACCGAAGAGGGTTAGGGTTACACAGAGTCGGTTACAATGGTAGGAGATCTACATATTCGTATCGCCAAGCTTGCCCTCCACGCCAAGGAAAGTCCCATCCGGACACGGGATGAAGTCTTCAATCTTGTATCTTCATAGTCCAGGAGTCCGGCCAAAGGCTATAGTCTGGCCATCCGGACACCCCCTAATCCAGGACTCCCTCAAAGATAGTCTTGGAGATGTCATTGTTCAGTCCCATCATGAAGTAGAACTTCATCCAAATGGGGCCGTCCACGCCGGCACGTCGCAAGGCTTCTTTCATGTTCTTGAAGTACTCATCGAGGGACTTGGATCCTTGTATGGTGTTCTCCAATTGGCGTTGAAGATGTTCCGTGTAGGTTGGAGGCACAAACTCTCACCGCATCACTTTCTTCTTCTTGGACCAACTCATGTCGAAGCTCCTTGAAGGTGTGTGAAGCCACCAAATCAACGCGTAGTCATGGAAGGTACTTGTGGCGCACTTCATTTGAACTTTGGAGGGTACTTGGTGTAGCTTGAGTTTGTCGTCCATCTTGCACTCCCACTCGAGGTACTCGTCGGGGTCATTAGTCCCAAAGAATGGAAGCTCATTAGCGAGGTCGAAGTTGTTGTAGCTCGAGGGAGTAGTGGACTTGAGCTCGTGTAGTAGGCGAAGATGCCATACGTCCGAAGGCAAAGATGCCTTGTAGTCACTTGGCGAAGATGCCAAAGTTGTTGAAGAAGCTGAAGCCTTGTAGTTGATGTCGCGGCTCTATATAGCCCGTGTGCACGGGGGTGCAGGAGGCTATGTGCACGGGGTCCTGTGTGCATGGGGGTCGAGGGCCCGTGTGCACGGGGGTGACAGAGAAGCCAACCCTCGTCCAGAAGGTCGCTCTTCATGGTCCTGTCGATGTCGATGCTTGTGTGTACTTGCTGGAGATGGTAGATCGGGAGTCGTTGCACTTGAGCGTCTTCTCGAAGTTGAGGAAGACCGCTTGCGGTTCTTGATGAGGGCCTTGAGCTCCTCCTTGCGCTTGTCCATCTTGGCATCGATGAAGTTCTTCATAGCATCGAACTCGTCATTGTTGTTGTAGACCGGAGATGATGTGCTTTTCCTATCCATCGCAAGACTCGAGCAAAGGTGAGTAGGAAATGGGATAAACAATACCAAGCTACCTTTCCCAAAGTTGAGGATGTATCTCGTGTCACTCAATGTGAAATGAAAGAATAGTGGAATTGGTACCGGACTTGTTCACTCACACCTACAAAGTAAAACTTATCGAGTGGCTTGGTTAGGACAAGTGGCACAAATTTCATGCAAATTGAAGTCCAAGATATTGTAAATGTTGAGATAAATCCAAAGGACTCAAAATGCAAAGCAAGTGATCACAAATATAGAGGAGGGCAATAAAGAAACACACACGGTGGGATAATGGGGCTTGTGCAACTATAATGATGAGCAATACAAAATTGTGTAACAAAGACTAAGCTTGTGTTGCACAAACACTAGGAGAGCACTAGCTTGATTGCACACTTGGGCACGATTCACCACTTGGCACCAACCTATACGTATGCAAGCTAAATGTTTCCTATTCCATGTATCCTCATGCACAAGTATCTCTTTTCATGCTCAACTCTTTGCTTATAAGCTTATGATCATTCTCTTTCTTGCTTAAAAGCTTACTTTTTTGTTCTTCTCTTCCTTTCCACTATGCTTAATGAGCCTCAACCACAAATATGGGACAAGTATCACAAGATATGCACGGGAGTAAAAATGGCACCATATGATATATCTAATGATGCAACAATATGATATCGTATCACTATGTAAGTGCATCTAGTGCCACCCCTAGTTGGTTTTGGAGTATTGACGACAAACCTGGTTGAGGGACTAATGTGTTTGTGAGAATTGCAGGATAACACAGGTAGTAGTCCCTCATTGATTCGGTTTACCTATCGGAGATGACCCCTAAAAATGTGTGAAGACATTGAAGACAATGGTGGTCTGTGAAGCTATTCACGTTGAAGACTATGACATGAGAAGACATCGCGTGAAGACTATGGAGCGCGAAGACTTAGTTGTTTCATTGTTTCCTTTTCTTCTTTGTTGAGTCATAGGAACCACCGTACTGTTAAGTGTGGTCCAAGTGAACAAAGTCAGAGGGACTGAAGTGATGCTCAACCAAATCCTATGTCTTTGAGCGAAGACAATGAGAGCAAATCTTATCCAGAGCCGGATGAGTCCGCTTTACTTGTAGCCCAAGTCAAGCTGTCGCATGTGTTTGAAATCTGACCGTTGAGACACGTGTCAGTTCCTTAGTGACCCAGGGTCATTTCGGACAAATCAGGTCGGGTTGCCCAGTGGCTATAAATATCCCACCCCCTACACCATAAATTGGTGGCTCCTCAGAGTTAGTACACGGCTTTTGTTGTTTGAGAGCAACCCACCTCCGAAGCTTTTGAGAGAGAATCCTTGCAAGGACAAAGCCCAAACCACCCAGAGCCCAAAGAGTGTTTGGCATCACTGAAGTCTTTCTGCCCGCGTGATCTGAAGACTTGTTACACTTGAGGACTGTGAATCCTCCAGCCGGTTAGGCATCGCGTTCTGAGCATCCAAGAGTCATTGTGGATTGCCAGTGAACGAAGTCTGTGAAGGTTTGTGAAAGTGCTAGTATCGACTAGAGGGGGGGTGAATAGGCTATTTTTATGAACGTATTAAAAACTTGGAAGTTTCGAAGACAAATCGTAGAAATGACCTAGTTGATATGCAGCGGAAGATAAACTACCATAAGCAAACCATAGTCAAGTATGAAATGATGTGAAAGTACAGGACTAATAGCATCTAAGTAGTAAGGATCAGGATGGAAGATAGTATGAAGCCAATCAACAGTGGTAGTCAAGCAATGAAGTCAAATAGATACACAAATAGGCAATGACTTCACGAAGACAAACTTAAGTAAAGGAAGGAAGAGGATAGAACCAGTCACTTGTTGAAGACACAGGATTTGTTGGACCAGTTCCAGTTGCTATGACAACTGTACGTCTGGTTAGGGAGGCTGAGATTCAACTCAGAAGACCGTGTCTTCACCTTATTCCCCTTGAGCTAAGGACACCCAGTCCTCGCCCAATCACTCTGGTAAGTCTTCAAGGTAGACTTCCAAACCTTCACAAACTTCGTTCACCGACAATCCACAATGACTCTTGGATGCTCAAAACGCGACGCCTAACCGGCTGGAGGATTCACAGTCCTCAAGTGTAATAAGTCTTCAGGTCACACAGACAGAAAGACTTTAGTGATGCCTAACACTCTTTGGCTCTGGGTGTTTGGGCTTTGTCCTCGCAAGGATTTCTCTCTCTCAAAGACTTCGAGGTGGGTTGCTCTCAAACGACAAAAGCCGTGCACAAACTCTGAGCAGCCACCAATTTATGGTGTAGGGGGTGGGCTATTTATAGCCATAAGGCAACCCAACCTGATTTGTCCGAAATGACCCTGGGTCACTAAGGAACTGACACGTGTTCCAACGGTCAGATTTCAAACACACACGGCAACTTTACTTGGGCTACAAGCAAAGCTGACTCATCCAGCTCTGGATAAGATTTGCTCTCATTGTCTTCGCTCGAAGACATAGGATTTGGGTTGAGCATCACTTCGGTCACTCTGACTTAGTTCACTTGGACCCCACTTAACAGTACGGTGGTTCCTATGACTCAACAAAGAAGAAAAGGAAACAACGAAACCACACAGTCTTCGCGCTCCATAGTCTTCACGTAATGTCTTCTCATGTCATAGTCTTCAATATGAATATCTTCTCATACCACCATTGTCTTCAATGTCTTCATTCATTTTTAGGGGTCATCTCTGGTAGGTAAACCGAATCAATGAGGGACACTACTTGCGTTATCCTGCAATTCTCACAAACGCATTAGTCCCTCAACCAACTTTGTCGTCAATACTCCAAAACCAACCAGGGGTGGCACTAGATGCACTTACAATCTCCCCCTTTTTGGTGATTGATGACAAACTGGTTGAAGTTTTCAATGGGGATAAAGTATGTGAGATTGTAAGGATAGGGAATTGTCTTCATAAGTAGCAAGGGCTCCCCCTGAAGATGTGCATATAAGTGATTTGCTTTTGGAATGCAAATGCACATGGCAGGTTGTACTTGTGGAGATCCTCTTCAACTTATGAAGATAATTCATCATGCATGAAATGATATAGCAAATAGAATGACATGCATAATGAAAAATGGACGTCTGCAGAATGATCTAAGTGCGGAAGTTATCATCGCACATGCGGAATTTATCATCGCATCACAGTAAAGCAAATAAGTAGTAGACGACCATCAAGTTTAGGTGTTACAACTCAAAGAACCAAATGTTTCAAAAGCAAGAGTTGTAAGCACGAGGCAAAATATAATGCAACCGCCCATATGAACCCGCTTGAAGACTATCAACTCATACGCTTCTCCCCCTTTTGTTAGTAAGGACCAAAAAGGTTTGAAGACATAGAGCATCTACTCCTCCTCATGAGTAGGTGAAGCAGCAGGGTTGTCGTTGTTGGTTGGCGGTGCAGATGTACTTGGTGCAGTGTCGATGCGTGCTGAGGTAGGAGGCGGTGAAGTAGCATCATCTTCATCATCGATCACTCTGACATTGACAGTTGCCACGGAGGAGGAATAGTCAAAGTCTTCAAGAGATTTAGTTCAACGTAGGACTGCAGTCCGTGGAGGAGTGGAGTCAAACTTGAATCTTTCAGTGAAGCCATCGTCTTGAAGATCTGCTTCAGCACTGAGCAGCATCAAACTCTTCCATGATCTTCGGCAAGTCTCATGAGCAACAAAGGCATTCTTGGTGGCAAGATTCCGAATGCGATTAACGTCCACCAAGAGGCTTTGGATCTGTCTCTTGAGCCAATAGTGATGCTTATCTTGTTTCTGATGAAGGGCCACAAGAAGTTCTCGGTCATTGAGAACGCGAGAGCGCTTCTGAGGCCTTTGGGCAATGGTGCTTTCAGTGGCTTCACTAGGTGCACGATGAGGCAGACGAGTATTTCCAGCCATTGGATAGATTCGTGTTGCTGCTTGGACGCCTTCAATGGGTTGAGTGAAGCTTTGGTGCTCGACATTCTGAAGACAAAGAGGCTTCTTGGCAGGGTCAGAGTATATGGCTACAACTGACATATCAACCTCTAGTAAAAAGATCAGATGATTGCGAGCAGAGGGTTGATAGTTGACATATGAGTGTCGCTTGATGAGGCGCATGACCCATGGAGCATAGAACTTCAGACCAAATAGGTCAGATCCAGAAGCAGCAAGTTGCCTGATGAAGAATTCTTGAGTATTGAAGCTGATGCCATTGAGAATGTAAAAGACCAAAGTCTTCATGGCTCCTTCAAGCTTGGCCGCTGATGAATGTCCTTTGATAGGCCATAGAGTTCGCCTGATAATATGATATATTGTTCGTGGCAGATACTCAAGGTCATCAACAAAGAACTCTGTTGGATATTCAGCGTCAGATGGCAAAGGCTTCATCATGCTCAACATCTGGCTCGTGTTGGGTTCTGGCTTATGGAAGATGCTCTCCAAAGCATTGCGGTGTAGTTGACAATCAGGTTCATATAGCTCTCCAGGAGTGGCTAGTGTCGTGGTTCTAAGTCTGACAGTAGAATAGGGGGTAGGTATGGAGAGGCAAGATCCTAGCTATGGAGTAGTTGTAAACACAAGGGATGTACGAGTTCAGGCCCTTCTCGGAGGAAGTAACAACCCTACGTCTCGGAGCCCGGAGGCGGTCGACTAGATTGTGAGTGTATGGATTACAGGGGTGCGAACCCTTTACACTGAGGAGGGGGGTGGCTTATATAGTGTCCGCCAGACCCCTCCGGCCCTCAGTTATGCAGGGTTTAAAGTACATTAAGGCTAGGCATTACTGGTAACGCCTTACATAAAGTGTCCTAAATGCCATAAAGACTACTTAATTACAGACCATTTGGATGCAGAGTGGCTCTTGATCTCCTGGTGGTCGAGTGGGTCTTCATGGTCGAGTCCTTCGAGTCCGTCGAGTGTAGTCCCTCTTGGTCGACTGGAAGGCAGTTTCTTCTGAAGGTTTCCTTGGGAAGGGTACTTGGGTCAGGTCTATGTCCCTACCCTAGGTACATGACTTCATCATTAGCCCCCGAATGGATAGAGGTTTGAGTGAGGAAGGAGTTGATAGTATTTCCGACCCGCTTTTGTGTTCTGAATATGTACCTATCGTGGATCTTAATCTGACAGTAGAGTGGGGGGTAGGTATGGAGAGGCAAGGTCCTAGCTATGGAGAGGTTGTAAACACAAGAGATGTACGAGTTCAGGCCCTTCTCGGAGGAAGTAAAAGCCCTACGTCTCGGAGCCCGGAGGCGGTCGAGTGGATTATGCGTATATGGATTACAGGGTGCCGAACCCTTCTGCCTGTGGAGGGGGGTGGCTTATATAGAGTGCGCCAGGACCCCAGCCAACCCACGTAATGAAGGGTTTAAGGTACATTGAGTCCGGGGCGTTACTGGTAACGCCCCACATAAAGTGTCTTTACTATCATAAAGTCTATTTAATTACAGACCGTTGCAGTGCAGAGTGCCCCTTGACCTTCTGGTGGTCGAGTGAGTCTTCGTGGTCGAGTCCTTCAAGTTAGTCGAGTGAGTCCCTCGTAGGTCGACTGGAAGGTGATCTCTTTTAAGGGTGTCCTTGGGCAGGGTACTTAGATCGGGTCTGTGACCCTACCCTAGGTATATGACTCCATCATTAGCCCCCGAATGGATTGAGGCTTGAGTGATGAAGGAGTTGATGTTGTTTCCGATTAGCCTTCGCATACTGGTCGTGCGTTGTTTCGAACCAAAAAATCTCTTTGTTGATAGTGAGCAACTTTTCTTCAGTCGACTCGATCCATTCTTTTCCTTCGTCGAGTGATCTTTTGGACTTCGCCGATTTCCGAGCGACGGATCGCAGGAAATCCCGCATCTGGCAGACCGATCTGCCGTTCGCGGATTCCGCGGGATGCGAAATTTGGGGAAGCGCGCGAAGCGGAACGGACCGCGGCACTCGGATGGGACAGGGCATAGACGCCTCGATCTCCGCGCCGCTTTTTCCGCCACGTATCCCATCCGCGCAACTGTTTCGGGATATGATTAGATCGACCGGGCCCACCTGTCATCCACTCGGAAGGGATCTTATAAACGCGCCCGGCGAGGATTTTTTGAACAGTGCCTCAGCATTCTCTCTCTGCTCCCTTCGTCTCCGCCCAACGCGCTCGCTCTCGCCTCCGCACAACTTCTCCTCGCGCGTCTCGCCGGCAGCCATGGTCAAGGAGAAGACGGCGGCGCTGGAACGTGCGAAGAAGGCGTCGGCGATGGAGAAGGCGAAGGGGAGATCCACCAGCCGCGGCGGGTCTTCGTCTAGATCTCGCCTGCCGAAAGGCTGGGTCCAGGGAGATTGGATCCAATCGACCATCACGGAGAAGGATCTCCTCGACATGGCCAACGAGGGTCTGATCCCTCATGGAGCTGCAAGGCTTCCGGGGAAAGAGTGGCAGCCCCAGCCGGAAGAGGGTGAGTGCGTGCTTCTGGCTACCCATGTCGACCGCGGATTTTCTTTGCCGCCGAGCATTTTCTTCCATGGTCTCGTGAACTTCTTTGGAGCGCAACTCCACCACTTCACCCCGAATTCTATCGCCTATCTTGCCGCGTTTGTGTCCATGTGTGAGAGTTTTCTGGGCTGTCGACCGCATTGGGGTTTGTTCAAGCACATATTCACGTGTCGCTCTCAGACCGTGAAGAAGGCGAGCCCAGGCGACGAGAAAACCCGAGTTGTCCAAATGTGTGGGGGTCTGGGGATCCAGATGAGGAACAAGAGCACCTTCCCAGCCTCTTCAGAGTGAACAAGCCCTCCTCTCTGAAGGTGATTCCGGAGGAGAAAGCTGACGTGAAGATGCTGATGGAGCGTGTAGTTCAGTTGGTTCGGGAGGGAGTGACGGGTATGGATCTCTTGGAGGTTTTCCTTAGGCGTCGTATCCAGCCTCTTCAGTTCCGGAGCCATTGCATGTGGTTGTACTGCGGGACTGAGGATGAGACTCGGGTCAATCCGGAAGCAGTCGACGATGCCACTCTGGAAAGGTGGATGGCCGCTGTTACTGGAAACAAGGATAACCCTCGTGGACCAGAAGGATTCCTCCACTCGACCACTACAGTGTTCCTAACAAGGTATGTCTGCTCCACTTCCCATTGTATTCTTGTCATATTTATTTCTGTTTTCTCTGCCGATCGGTCGATTGATCTTTGTCTTGATGTCTGTCAGGTCCTCACTGAGCTGTACTCCATGCCCAATGGAGCACAGGCTCCGACTGAGGAGGGAGAAGCGAGCGGGGGCGAGAGCCAGGAGGAGGAGTTGGACTCGGACGCCGCTGAGGATGATGATGATGACGACGACGACGATGATGATGATGATGAGGACGAAGAAGAGGGGGAGGAGGAGGAGGTCGCACCACCGCGCTTGGAAAGGCGGTCGAAGCTTGTCCATGACCCTGCGACTGAACGTGGCAAGGGGGTTGCGACTGTTACACAGTCGACCAAGCGCCCTCGGACCACCTCTCCGGTGCTGACTGAAAAGGCGTCGAAGCAGCCCAGGGCGACCCCGTCAAAGCCGACCAAGCTCCTGCCGAAGATGAAGGTGTCCATCCCCACCATATCAGGGTAATCATGCTGCTTGAGTCTTCTTGTTTTGTGCGAACTTTATCTTTGGTTGGCGCTGGAGTTAGTCGACTGATCCTTTGGAGTTGCAGTGCTGCTACTTCTGAGACCTCAGCCCGGGCTGACGACCATGAGATGGAGGACGCAACAACCTCAAAACCTGGTACTATACTCTTAACACCATTTCTAGTCGACTGACTCATGATCTCTAATTCTGATTCTTTTCTGTAGCTCCATCCAATGTTGTTATCACTCTCCCTGATGATGATGAAGATGAGGAACCGCTGAAGCACAGAAGGAGTAGGAGAGCGTCTGCCGGCAGGGTGCCCCAGGATGTGACGGTGCCTGAGACTCTGGTCGCGGAGGAGGAGAACACCACTCGACACACCGTGTCCTTCGCAGATCCACTGACGAGTGCTCTGCAGCCCTCCCTCTTCACGATGCACCACGTCCCAGAGGACCAAGCTGGCGCCGCGAAGGAGGCGATACGCCAGGCAGGGATCATGATGGAGCAGTTGAAGACCATCCGGGATGCGAGCCAGGCAGCTTACGACGCCAGTTCCGCCCTTCAAAGCAATGTTCAGGTCAGTCGGCCACCGCTTGTTCTGTTAGGATATGCTATCAAAAACTTTTCTTTCCAGAATTTATAGTAATGACCCAGTGGGTGTGTCGATTTAAACTCTGTGTTAGCGGGGGCACGCTGAGTGCACCCGCTGGGTGTAGTCCCCAAGGCTAAGGTCGACTGCTGGCAGTCGGCCTTAGGCTTTATAAGTTTAGTCTTTCCGTCATTCGACTATGGCGACTGGATTTCGCAAACCGGTGGGGGCACGCTGAGTGCACCCACTGGGTGTAGTCCCCGAGACTGTGGTCGACTGCTTGCAGTCGATTACAGTCTTAAAGAATACATCTTGTTTTTTGAGGTCGACCGGTCGACTCTGTCTTCAATAGGATTAGTGGGGGCACGCTGAGTGCACCCACTGGGTGTAGTCCCCGAGACTATGGTCGAATGCTTGTATTCGGCTGTAGTCTTAGAAACGCATGATTTTTCCTTTTCCACTCGGAAGTGAATTATCTTTGACATTTAGTCGATTGATTCTTCGCAGAGATCCTGTGACCTTGCGGCTCGCTACACTGAGCTGGAAAACAAGCACATTCAGCTCGAGCTGGATTTGAAGCTGGTTCAGGAGAATCTGACGAAGGCAAAGGAGGAGACCAAAGGTATGTTTGGTGAGACCTCGGCGACTGCTTTTTCCCTTTATTTGTTTCAAAATCTGATCTTGCTGTAACTTGCAGGTAAGGTGAGGGAGTCCCAACAGAAAAAAGACCTTGAACTAGCTGAGAAGACCAAGCTTGCTGACGAGAAGTTAGCTTCAGTCACCAAGCTTGAACAAGAAAATACCAATCTGAAAGCTGCTCTTGGGAAGAAAAGTGATCTGGAGGCCTTCCTGAGTGGTCTTGCCAAGAAGCTGTTCCTTATGCTTGAAGGTAAACCTTTACGCTCAACAATCATTTTCAATTGTGATTTTTCCATTCGACCATTGCCTTGACTCGGTGATCGCCCTTGCAGAATTTTGTCAAGATTTTGAAGAAGAGACTAGCCGACTGGAACCAAACCTTGACCCCGTCAATTCTCCGGTGAACGACGAAGTTGCCATGAATGTTTTCCGACTGGAGTCCCGTGTTGCAGCTGTCGTGGACTATCTTGCAAGGCTGAAGGTCGCCACATCTCGCATCGATTCAACGCTCTAGCCCAGGGAGACACTCCAGAACGACCTCGAGTCGCTGATGGCTCGCTTGAACACGGTCCCTGGTCGAGTGCAGGAGTGGAAAAAGTCCTCGGCTCGGTGCGGTGCAGATGTTGCTCTGTGTCTGGCCCGAGTCCACTGCAAAGATGCGCGAGAAGACAAGCTAGCGGCCCTCCGGGTGGCCAACACCAAGAAACACGACTTCAGGTCCTTTATGGAAACTTTCATTGCTGCTGCCACTCGGATCGCAGATGGAATTGATCTTGATGAGTTTGTTGCACCTTCCAGCCCTCCACAGGAGGGGTAAAAAACTTCTTTTAAGCTCGACGCTTTAAATTTGCCTCGGTATGCCGAGTGGAGTTGTAACCGATAAACCTTAACAAGCTTAGCGCCTGAGCACTTTCGGTTCCTTTAGGTATCGTTCCGAACTTGAATTTGATGTTTGAATATGATTGCTTTTGGCTTGAAATATCACTGCAGTCGACTTATTCCTTAATCCACTTAGGCGAGCACTGGGCTGCAGCTAAGCCCCCGAGTGAGGGGTTTGCTCTTCACTCGGTAGGATTTTTTATATTTTAGGCGAGCACCGGGCTGCAGCTAAGCCCCCGAGTGAGGGGTTTGCTCTTCACTCAGTAGGATTTTTATATCTTAGGCAAGCACTGGGCTGCAACTAAGCCCCCGAGTGAGAGGTTTGCTCTTCACTCGGTAGGATTTTTATACCTTAGGCGAGCACTGGGCTGCAGCTAAGCCCCCGAGTGAGAGGTTTGCTCTTCACTCGGTAGGATTTTTATAACTTAGGCGAGTACT
>NW_025227252.1:0-7694 GCF_018294505.1 Triticum aestivum | reverse complement strand
ATGATTGCTTTTGGCTTGAAATGTCTTTTGCAGGTTCAAAGCAAGACGCTCACTGCAGTCGACTTATTCCTTAATCCACTTAGGCGAGCACTGGGCTGCAGCTAAGCCCCCGAGTGAGAGGTTTGCTCTTCACTCGGTAGGATTTTTATATCTTAGGCGAGCACTGGGCTGCAGCTAAGCCCCCGAGTGAGAGGTTTGCTCTTCACTCGGTAGGATTTTTATATCTTAGGCGAGCACTGGGCTGCAGCTAAGCCCCCGAGTGAGAGGTTTGCTCTTCACTCAGTAGGATTTTTATATCTTAGGCGAGCACTGGGCTGCAGCTAAGCCCCCGAGTGAGAGGTTTGCTCTTCACTCAGTAGGATTTTTATATCTTAGGCGAGCACTGGGCTGCAGCTAAGCCCCCGAGTGAGAGGTTTGCTCTTCACTCGGTAGGATTTTTATATCTTAGGCGAGCACTTGGACTGCAGCTAAGCCTCCGAGTGGAAGTCTGGCTTACCACTCGGTAGGATTTTTATAACTTAGGCGAAACGGATTCGCAGCTAAGCCTCCGAGTGGGAGTCTGGCTCACCACTCGGTAGGATTTTATTTAATCTTAGGCGAAACGGATTCGCAGCTAAGCCTCCGAGTGGGAGTTTGGCTCACCACTCGGTAAGATTTTATTTAATCTTAGGCGAAACGGATTCGCAGCTAAGCCTTCGAGTGGGAGTCTGGCTCACCACTCGGTAAGGATTTTTACAAACTTAGGCGAAACAGATTCGCGGCTAAGTCACCCACTGAGGGGAAAATTTTATTGGACAAAATAAAAAGTGACAAAAGTTATGGAGGAACTATGACACTATTATTTTGAAATCCATGAACTACAGGAGTACTTTATTGCAACTCATCCGAGTGATAAACTTAAGTGTAAAATGGGCGGAGTAGTTCCGCGTTCCAAGCTCGGGGCTCGTCGATATTATGTTCGACGTTGTAAAGACAGTACGCCCCATTGTGGAGAACTTTGGTGACGATGAAGGGTCCTTCCCAAGAAGGAGCAAGCTTGTGATGTTTCTTCTGATCCACTCGGAGAACTAAATCTCCTTCCTGGAAGGCTCGACCCCTCACATTTCTGGCGTGGAAACGACGCAAATCTTGTTGGTAGATGGTCGATCGGATCAGAGCCATCTCCCTTTCTTCCTCTAAAAGGTCGACTGCGTCCTGCCGCGCTTGTTCAGCTTCTGCTTCGTTGTAGGTCTCAACTCGAGGAGCATTGTGGAGAAGATCACTCGGCAAGACTGCTTCAGCTCCGTAGACCAAGAAGAATGGAGTTCTTCCGGTCGATCGGTTAGGTGTGGTCTGCAGTCCCCAAAGCACCGAAGGAAGTTCGTCGACCCACGCTCCAGCTGCATGCTTGAGATCACGCATCAGTCGGGGTTTCAATCCCTTGAGAATCAAGCCGTTGGCTCGCTCTGCTTGTCTGTTCGTCTGCGGATGGGCGACTGAAGCGTAATCGACTCGTGTGCCTTGAGAGTTGCAGAAATCCCTGAATTCCTCCGAGTCAAAGTTCGACCCATTATCCGTAATGATGCTGTGCGGGACTCCATATCTGAATATCAGTTCCCTGACGAAGCTAACAGCAGTACCGGCGTCAAGGTTCTTGATTGGTTTAGCCTCAATCCACTTGGTGAACTTGTCGACTGCCACCAGTACATGCGTGAAGCCACTCCGACCTGTTCTCAAAGGACCGATCATGTCCAACCCCCATACTGCGAAAGGCCAGACGAGTGGGATGGTCTTCAGAGCTGATGCAGGCTTGTGCGATATATTCGAGTAGAACTGACATCCTTCGCACTTATCCACTATTTCCTTTGCCATCTCATTCGCCTTTGGCCAGTAAAATCCGGCTCGGTATGCTTTGGCCACGATGGTACGAGAGGACGCATGATGACCACAGGTCCCCGAGTGGATATCATTAAGGATGATTCGACCTTCTTCTGGTGTTATGCACTTCTGACCAACTCCAGTCGCGCTTTCTCTATATAACTATCCTTTGATTACGGTAAAGGATTTAGATCGACGGATGATCTGTCGAGCCTCTTCCTCATCCTCCGGAAGCTCTTTTCTCAGGATATACGCGATATACGGAACTGTCCAGTCGGGAATGACTACCAAGACCTCCATGACCAAGTCGACCACTGCTGGGACTTCAACCTCAGTCGGATCTGTGGCACTCTTGGGCTGTGGAGCTTCTTCGATGAAAGGATCTTCTTTGACTGACGGAGTGTGTATATGCTCCAAGAACACACCACTCGGAATGGCTCCTCTCTTGGAACCTATCTTTGCTAGATCATCAGTTGCTTGATTTTTCAGTCGGGGTATATGATGGAGCTCCAACCCCTCGAACTTCCTTTCCAGCTTCCTCACTGCACTGCAGTATCCAGTCATGGCTGGGCTTCTCACGTCCCACTCCTTCATCACTTGGTTGACCACTAAATCTGAATCGCCATAGACCATCAGGCGACGGACGCCGAGTGAAATGGCCATGCGCAATCCGTATAAGAGGGCCTCATACTCTACCTCATTGTTGGAGGAATCAAAGTGAATCTGGAGCACATATCTGAGCTTATCTCCTCTGGGAGAAACCAGGACAACCCCAGCACCGGAGCCGTTCAACATCTTAGAGCTATCAAAAAACATGGTCCAATGCTCCGAGTGAACTTCAGTCGGCTGCTGCTGTTCAATCCACTCGGCGAGGAAATCTGCTATTGCCTGGGACTTAATGGCTTTCTTTGCCTCAAACTTGATATCAAGGGGAAGAAGTTCAATCGCCCATTTAGCCACTCGACCAGTTGCATCTCTGTTGTGCAAAATCTCTGATAGTGGAGCGTCACTGACGACTGTGATGGAATGATCAGAGAAATAATGAGCAACCTTCTTTGTGGTCATGTATATTCCATACACAAGCTTCTGATAATGAGGATATCTCTGCTTGGATGGAGTCAAGACTTCAGACAAATAATACACTGGGCGCTGAACTTTGAAAGCTTTTCCTTCTTCTTCCCGCTCGACCGTAAGCACTGTACTGACGACTTGTCCTGTGGCTGCGATATAAAGCAACAAAGGCTCTTTGCTGATTGGAGCAGCAAGCACCGGTTGGGTGGAGAGCAGAGCTTTTAGCTCGTCAAACGCTGCGTCAGCTTCTGGAGTCCACTCGAACTTGTCTGCCTTCTTCATCAGTCGGTAAAGAGGCAATGCCTTTTCACCGAGTCGTGAGATGAATCGACTTAATGCGGCCAAGCATCCAGTAAGCTTCTGGACATCGTGCACTCGCACAGGGCGTTTCATTCGGAGAATAGTGCCGATCTTTTCTGGATTAGTGTCGATCCCTCGCTCGGAAACGAGAAAACCGAGTAACTTGCCACCAGGAACTCCGAATGTGCACTTTGATGGATTGAGCTTGATATCATACCTTCTGAGGTTGGCAAATGTTTCGGCGAGGTCAGCGAGCAGGTCGGAACCTTTTCGTGACTTGACGACGATATCATCCATATACGCTTCCACATTCCGACTGATTTGAGTGAGTAGACACTTCTGAATCATTCGCATAAATGTGGCTCCGGCATTCTTGAGGCCGAATGGCATGGTGATATAGCAGAAGCACCCGAATGGAGTGATGAAAGCTGTTTTTACCTCGTCGGGTCCGTACAGACGGATCTGGTGGTACCCGGAGTAGGCGTCTAGAAAAGACAATCTCTCGCATCCCGCGGTCGAGTCAACAATTTGATCTATGCGAGGGAGAGGAAAATGATCTTTCGGGCAGGCCCGGTTGATGTGCTTGAAATCAATGCACATCCGGAGCGATTTGTCCTTCTTAGGAACCATGACGACATTAGCGAGCCATTCGGAGTGGTATATCTCTCGGATAAATCCTGCCGCCAACAGTCGAGCCACTTCCTCACCAATGGCTTTTCTCTTCTGGACGGCGGACCGCTGAAGATGCTCTTTGACTGGTTTTGCTGATGAGTCGACTCTTAGGCGATGCTCAGCCAGTCCCCTGGGAACACCTGGCATGTCAGCGGGCTTCCATGCAAAAATGTCCCAGTTCTCACGGAGGAACTGGATGAGCGCTTCTTCCTATTTCGGGTCGAGTGTTGCGGAGATGTGGGTCGGGGCTGCATCGGGGTCGGTCGGGTGAATGTGAACAGGCTTCGTCTCACCGGACGACTGAAATGCAGATTCTGTGGCGGGTTTCTTGGATCGCAGCAAATCACTCGGATCTGCGTTTTGCTTGTATTCCTCAAACTCGACTGCTGTCACCTGGGAATCAGCAATCTTTGAGCCCTTCTGAAAGCACTCTTCTGCCTTTTTCCGATCACCGGTGACAGTGATCACTCCTTTGGGGTCGGGCATCTTCAATTTGAGGTACACGTAACATGGTCGAGCCATGAACCGTGCATAAGCTGGTCTCCCCAAGATGGCATGATATGCACTCTGAAAATCCACGACCTCAAACGTCAACTTCTCTTTGCGAAAATGTTTCGAATCACCAAACACCACGTCCAGAGTTATTTGGCCGAGTGACTCGTCTTTCTTCCCTGGTATAACTCCATGAAAGCTCATGTTACTGGTGCTCAGTCGGGACATCGGAATGCCCATTCCTTTCAGTGTGTCTGCATACAACAAATTCAGCCCGCTACCACCGTCCATCAGCACTTTTGTCAGTCGAGTGCCTTCGACAACTAGATCGACCACCAAAGCTTGCCTCCCAGGGGTGGCAATATGAGTTGGGTGATCAGATTGGTCGAATGTGATGGGTGTTTGGGACCATCTCAGATAATTTGCTTTTGCTGGGGTAACCATGTTCACCTCGCGGTTAATGACTTTCAATCGACTCTTGCTTTCCACATCTGCAAAGATCATCAGAGTGGAGTTGATATGCGGATATCCTTCCTCACTGTCCTCCTTGTCTTCGGCCTTGTCTGACTCCTTTTCCTTGTCTTTAGACTGTTTTCCTTGAAACTGCTGGATCAGGAGTCGACATTGGCGAGTGGTGTGCTTTGGGTAAATGATATTCCCCTCTTCGTCTTTCTTCGTGTGGATGTGGCACGGCATATCCATCACGTCATTCCCTTCTTTATCCTTTACCTTCTTAGGGTTCCAGGATCCTTTTGGTTTCCCTTTAAACTTTCCATGAGCCACGGCCAGAGCCTCTCCAGGAGATGCCGGTTCAGCCTTCCGCTTCTGTTTCCGACTGGTGTTTCCCTTCTCCGACTGGCTCGGCTTGTGCTTGCCGCTTCAGAGTCGGTCTTCTTCTTTGCCGTTGGCGTACTTGGTAGCAATTTCCATCATCCGACTCAAGGTCATGTCTCCGGTTCGACCAAATTTCAAACTCAATTCTCTGTTCTTGACACCATCCTTGAAGGCGCAGACTGCCTGATGATCAGACACATTCTCCATAGTATGGTGCAAAGTGATCCATCTTTGAATATACTCCCTGAGAGTCTCATTGGTCTTCTGCACGCAGACTTGCAGCTCCGTCAATCCAGCCGGTCGCTTGCAAGTTCCTTCAAACGTTCTGACGAACACTCGGGACAGATCTTCCCAAGTGTAAATGCTGCTAGGAGGTAACTGTTTCAACCACGCTCTGGTAGAACCTTCCAACATGAGGGGCAAATGCTTCATGGCCACCTCGTCATTCCCACCACCAATCTGAACCGCCACTCGGTAGTCCTCAAGCCAAGTTTCAGGCTTAGACTCACCGGAGAACTTGCTGACTCCTGTTGCCAACCTGAAATTGGGGGGAATCACTGCGGCTTTGATAGCTCTGCTAAAACATTCCGGACCAGAAACGTGCATTCGACTGCTCGTGGGTGCATCTCTGTCAAGTCCGCCTCGATGGGCTCTGTTCCGGTCGACCAGGCCTTGCACGATAATGGATCGCGTGTCGAAGCCTGGTTCTCTGGGGTCGACTGGAACTCTTCGCCCCGCACTGAGCTGACGTCTGTCATCTTGCTGCCGAGGAGCGTAAGACCCACCCCTCGGAGGGGAAGTGGGCACTCGACGCCTATCATCTCGGTCGTGTCGGTCTCCATACTGGTCTCGCCTATTCTCGCGCCCTTCACGCCGCAGAGGCGATCTGGGACTGTGAGCCGACTGAACCGTATTCGCAGCGACGGATCGACTGTGAATTCTGTCGCGCGACTGCGACACGGCTAAATTCTGATCTCCTGCTTCCCGGAGCAGATCCCTGATCTGCATCAAGCCTCTGCCAGCATCCGACTGAGAGGGCTGGATGGACTCTGCTATACGGGTCGCAGCTGCTAAATTCTGGATTGGGGTTCGATATACCTGAGTCGGCGGGAAGAGTTGACGTCGACTGGCGTCGGGAACTCGTTGCCGCGCGCGCTCGTCGAGTGCTCGCTGAAGATTCTCCAGGCGAGCGCGTTCGGCCAAATTGGCCAAACGTGCCTCCTCCAAGGCGCGAGCCTCGGGGGTTTCTCCTGCGATGGGAGTATGCAGGGCATCCATGTTCCTGCGGTGAAGTTCCTCTCTTTGTAGAGAGTCGAGTGGCTCGGGCTGGTACTCTTCGTGGTCTCGTGCGGGGTCGCCTCCGTCGCTTGCCCCACCATCACGGGCGAAGCCAGGGGGGCTGCGAGGCCCGTCGACCATCAAGATTTCCGCCGCTGGATCACTACTATCGCATTCGGATGCAGTCTCTACGGAGCCAGTCGACAGATCGAACAGGCCGTAGAGAGATTCGTCGGGCTCGATTGCCGCAACTTGGGTGGTGTCCGTCTGGCGAGCCACCGCGTGTCTCACCCACCGCTGAAGCCTCGACCGACCCGAGCGCTTGCGCTGGCGGGAGACCGGGAGGGTGGTCGATAGGGGAGTCGGCCGATATGGGGTCGACGGTTGCCGCAGCAGAACGCCGCGGACACATGCGCGAAAATGCATCGCACCGCGGACAGGGAGCGCATCGACGTCGAGTGGAGCCTCCTGGAGCCAGGCGGAGTCGTCGGCGACGAAGGTGAGAGCACCGAGACGAATCTCTCGACCCTCGACCAAACCTCCAGCAGCTATCCTAATGAAAGTACTCGGAAGAATCGCAACTTCTCCACAAAATCGCTAAAACACCCGCCCCACGGTGGGCGCCAACTATCGTGGATCTTAATCTGACAGTAGAGTGGGGGGTAGGTATGGAGAGGCAAGGTCCTAGCTATGGAGAGGTTGTAAACACAAGAGATGTACGAGTTCAGGCCCTTCTCAGAGGAAGTAAAAGCCCTACGTCTCGGAGCCCGGAGGCGGTCGAGTGGATTATGCGTATATGGATTACAGGGTGCCGAACCCTTCTGCCTGTGGAGGGGGGTGGCTTATATAGAGTGCGCCAGGACCCCAGCCAACCCACGTAATGAAGGGTTTAAGGTACATTGAGTCCGGGGCGTTACTGGTAATGCCCCACATAAAGTGTCTTTACTATCATAAAGTCTATTTAATTACAGACCGTTGCAGTGCAGAGTGCCCCTTGACCTTCTGGTGGTCGAGTGAGTCTTCGTGGTCGAGTCCTTCAAGTCAGTCGAGTGAGTCCCTCGTAGGTCGACTGGAAGGTGATCTCTTTTAAGGGTGTCCTTGGGCAGGGTACTTAGATCGGGTCTGTGACCCTACCCTAGGTATATGACTCCATCAGTACCATCGTGGACCAATAATCTCTTTGTTGATAA
>NW_025227251.1:0-4629 GCF_018294505.1 Triticum aestivum | reverse complement strand
TATATATATATATATATATATATATATATATATATTTATCTTTACGAGAAAGATTAGTGCCATAGTTGGTGCTAATGACAATGATGGAGAGATGATGAGTGAAATAGGTAGTAGGATGCAAGGACACCCTCGGTGAAGCAATGAGTTTCCTAAATCAACAATAATAAACACACATACTTCTCACATGTTGTTCTAATGACAAGGTGGTGGCATATGCCACCATGTATGAGTATACGTGACATGACACTGCAAAGATTTGAACTTTGGGTCCATAATCACTACGCCATCATTGAAAGCACCATAGTTAGAGTAACATGGTAGCTTTGAGAGTGGTTGTTCTTTTTATGCATTTCATAGGGAGAAAGAACGCATGAGTTGAGTGTCTCCCCCTAAGTATATGCCTACATAGAGACAGGACATTATAACAATGCATGCATGAGTACTAGTTTTCACATAATATTGTCAAGCTCCAAGATACCAAGTTCACGCCTAAGTCTACAAAACCTTGCTTCATCCAATGGTTTGGTGAAAATATCTGCCAGTTGTAAATCTGTACCAATGTGATCAATGTGAATATCACCCTTCTCAACATGATCTCTCAGGAAGTGATACCTAATATCAATGTGCTTGGTGCGGAGATGATCCTTGGGGTTCTCAGCAATGTTGATGGCACTTTCATTATCCCATAGAAGAGGCACATGTCTATAGGTGATACCGTAATCCTTCAAAGTTTGCCTCATCCATAATAACTGAGTTGCACAACTGGCGGCAGCAATGTATTCAGCTTCTGCGGTAGAGAGGCAATACAATTTTGTTTCTTCGATGACCAACTTACCAAGGAACGTCCAAGAAACTGACAGGCACCGGAAGTGGACTTACGATCCACTTTGTCTCCGGCCCAATCCGCATCCGTGTACCCAACGAGATCAAACTTAGCATCCTTGGGATACCATAGACCCAACTTTGGGTGTGAACAAGGTATCTAAGAATATGCTTAACCGCCTTATGATGACTTTCCCTAGGGGAAGCTTGAAATCTAGCACACATGCATATGCTAAACATGATGTCTGGTCTAGATGCACAAAGGTAAAGCAATGAACCAATCATAGAGCAGTATTTAGAGGGGTCGAAAGGGATACCATTTGTGTCTTCAGTGAGTGTTATTTTGGTTGGCATTGGTGTCTTACATGGACTAGCATCAGACATACCAAACTTCTCTAGGATATCCTTGAGGTATTTTGCTTGAGACAAGAAAATTCCTTCTTGAAATTGTTGAATTTGAAACCCGAGGAAGGACTTCAAATCCGCATTGAGTGACATTTCAAAGTTCTTGGTCATTGAAGCCGCAAACTTCTTGCACAAATGAATGTTAGGAGAACCAAAAATGATATCATCTACATAGATTTGGCATAAGATCAAATCACCCTTATCCCTCTTAGTAAAAAGAGTGGGATCAATCACCCCTCTCACAAAACCATCATCAAGTAGAAACTTCTTTAAATGATCATACCAAGCATGAGGTGCTTGTTTGAGGCCATACAAAGCCTTATGAAGTTTGTACACATAGTCTTTGTGATCGGGATCAACGAACCCAGGTGGTTGTGACACATATACTTCCTCTTGTAGAGGACCGTTAAGGAAAGCACTCTTCACACCCATTTGATGTAATGTAAAACCATTGAAAGCAGCATAAGCAAGTAGGATGCGAATGGATTCAAGACGGGCAACTGGGGCAAAGGTCTCACCAAAGTCCAAACCTTCAACTTGTGAGTACCCTTGTGCCACTAACCTTGCCTTGTTGCGGATGATTACACCATTCCCATCTTGTTTGTTCTTGAAAATCCATTTTGTTCCAATGACGTTGTGCTCAGTAGATGGCCTCTTGACTAATGACCACACTTGGTTGCGTTCAAAACTGTTCAACTCTTCTTGCATAGCAACTAGCCAATCGTTGTCCATTAATGCATCTTGTACCTTGAGGGGCTCAATACTAGACACAAACGAGAAGTGAGCACAAAAGTTTGTCAAATGTTTACGAGTGACTCTACCTTCCGATATGCCGGTGAGAATTTTGTCAACATCAACACGACCGGCCACTCGAGGCATAATGGAGGTAAGGGTTTCACGAGGTTCAACTTCATGTCCATCATCTACATCCTCAACATATGGATCATTAATGTGTGGAGGAAGATCTTCTTGTTCATATTGCATTTGTTGAGGTTCATCATCAACGATTGGACTTTCTTGTTCTTGTTCTTGAAGATTATCATGAAGAGGAACTTGATCATCCTCTTCAACTTGGGCTAAGGGTATCGGTTGAACAATAGGAGCTTGTGGTGGTATGGATGTTGAAGCAGTTTGATGATGTGTGAGACTTCCATCTTGTTCTTCATCATCATGAGGTTCTTGTTCCATAGGAAGAAGTGCACCAACACCCATGGTCAAAATGTCTTGAGAAGAATCTTCTTCACCTACATCACTTAGATCAACTTGCTCCCCATGGGAGCCATTAAATTCATCAAACACCACGTCACAAGTTTCTACAACACATCCATTGGATTTGTTGTAGACTCTATAGGCGTGGGAGTTTGATCCATAGCCAACAAATATACCCTCAATCGTTTTGGATTGGAATTTTCCTAACCGTTCTCTTTTGTTGAGGATGAAACATTTGCACCCAAATACATGAAAGTACTTGACATTTGGCTTGTTTCCTGTTAGAAGCTCATATGGAGTCTTTTCCAATATAGTGCAGAGGAAAAGCCGGTTTGATGCATGGCATGCAGTGTTGACAGCTTCGGCCCAAAAACTATGTGGTGACTTGTATTCATCCAACATTGACCTTGCCATCTCCACAAGGGTGCGGTTCTTCCTTTTGGCTACACCATTTTGCTGAGGAGTGTATGGAGCTGAATATTGATGCTCAATCCCTTCATCACTAAGGAATTCTTCCAAGGTGTAGTTTTTGAACTCAGATCCATTGTCACTTCTTATTGCCAAGATTTCTTTGTCAAACTTGCGTTGTACTTGCTTGGCAAAGTCAATGAAGGCGATCTTCGTCTCGTCCTTGGACTTGAGGAAAAACACCCATGTATATCTTGAGTAATCATCAACAATGACAAGTCCATACTTTTTCCCACCAAGACTATCCCATGAAGGAGGCCCAAAGAGATCCACATGAAGGAGATCCAAAGTCCTTGAAGTAGACACAATATTCTTGGGTGGGTGCTTTGATTGATGTTGCTTCCCGGCTATACATGCACTACACACACGATCTTTCTCAAAAGAGTCATTTTTTAGTCCAAGGATGTGATTACCCTTTAAAAGATCTTGAAGATTCCTCATGCCGACATGGGCTAGCCGGCGATGCCATAGCCACCCCTTGTCGGCCTTGGCCATTAGAAAAGTTGCATGGAATGTGCTCTCTTTCGAGAAATCAACCGTGTAAAGGTTGCCATCCAACTCTCCAACAAAGGCCACTCTGAGAGTATCTCTCTTAAAGACTTTCACATCCGTTAGTCCAAATAGTGTATCATAACCAACAGAAGCCAATTGACGAACAGAAAGCAAATGATATTTAAGGGATTGGACAAGCATGACATTTGCAAGAGACATGTCATTTGTGATAGCCACCTTCCCCAACCCAAGTACCTGTCCTTTTGATCCTCCACCAAACATAATTCTCATAAATGGTTGAATAGCTTCCATGAAATCGTAGAGCAATTTGCTATCTCCGGTCATATGATTGGTACATCCACTATCAATCACCCATTTTACTCCACCGGAGAAGGCAACCTACACACAATTATTACTTGGTTAGAGGCACCCATTTTGCAATGGGACCTCTCAAGTTAGTCACAAGGGTCTTAGGGACCCAAATAGCATAAAATCGAAATGCATTTCGAGGACCAACAAACTTTGCATAAACTTCTCCATCCTTAGTCTTATGAAGTACATAGGATGGAGGCATGAACTCTTTTGGCTTGTTGAGAGTGGGCATGCCCCTTGTGGCTTTCCCACTAGCAACCTAACCTTTCTCCTTGTGGCCTTCTCGTACAAAAGTTTCTTTTAAAGGGGTGGTGCACTTTTGAGAGGACGTCTTCTTCCTGCTTATGCTTGGGTCAAACCCAAGATCCTCTTTGGCGAACACTTCATTGTGTTGGCTCAACACCTCATTAAGGTTCTTTTGCCCTTGAGCACATGTCATGAGCCCTTTCTCGATTTGAGCCTTGAGAAAATGATTCTCCTCAAGAATAGATGCTAGATCACTACTAGAGTTAGTAGAACAAGCATCAACATTTATAATAGGAGACGAGTAAGCCTTAGCTAGAGTTTCAAGATAAGTAAGTTTGAGCGTCTCAAAACTCTTTGTAAGAAGGGTGAGCTCTTCTTCCTTAGTCTTGAGGGACACGGATAGAAGCTCACGATCCTTAGAGAGAGAAGCATGAGACTTCGCAAGCTTACTTTTATCATTCATCAACTCTTCACAAGAGCCAATAGCCTTTTTCAAGGAGGCAAGATCTTTAGTATGAACATCAATATTTGCACCAATTTTTAAGCATAGTTCATCATTTCGTGTTTCCTCATATTGGACTTTCCGCTCAAGGATTTCACATTTTTCCTTTTCCT
>NW_025227250.1:0-3198 GCF_018294505.1 Triticum aestivum | reverse complement strand
CTTTCTTTTCTTTAGGTAATTGGAAATATAAGGATTTTCAATGCAATTCACCGCACAATACAAATAAATCTCCTCTAGATCAATATCAAGGAATTCCTCAAGGTTAAATTCTGGAATAAGCTTAGTTGCATGTTTCAATTCTTCATAACCCAAAAGCAAACTAAGTTCATTATGATGCTCAAGGGAGATCACTTCATCACAATTTTTGGACACGATTCAATCATGAAACAATTTGCATCGGAGATTTAAATGACCATGATCATTGCAGAGTTCACAAGTACGGCGGAGATATTTTAAATTTTCAGCACTAACATTAAGCCTTTCTTGGAACCATTTAGTTTCTAAATGCTTATGCCCCTTGAAATATCTATTTTCCCTATTTGGTGTGTACTTGAAATCCCAATTCACTCCACAAAAATCGACATGTTTATAGGAGACATTTTCATCATAACTAGTGCAATCATCATTAAAAGTGCAATCATCATTAGTACTATGGATATTCAAAGAGTTCATACTAACAACATTGCAATCATGCTCATCATTCAAAAATTTAGTACCAAGCATTTTATAGACTTCTTATTCTAGCACTTGAGCACAATTTTCCCTTTCATCATACTTACGAAAGATATTAAAAAGATGAAGCGTATGAGGCAAACTCTATTCCATTTTTTGTAGTTTTCTTTTATATACTAAACTAGTGATAAAACAAGAAACAAAAAGATTCGATTGCAAGATCTAAAGATATACCTTCAAGCACTCACCTCCCCGGCAATGGCGCCAGAAAAGAGCTTGATGTCTACTACACAACCTTCTTCTTGTAGACGTTGTTGGGCCTCCAAGTACAGAGGTTTGTAGGACAGTAGCAAATTTCCCTCAAGTGGATGACCTAAGGTTTATCAATCCGTGGGAGGCGTAGGATGAAGACGGTCTTTCTCAAACAACCCTGCAACCAAATAACAAAGAGTCTCTTGTGTCCCCAACACACCCAATACAATGGTAAATTGTATAGGTGCACTAGTTCGGCGAAGATACGATGATACAAGTGCAATATGGATGGTAGATATAGGTTTTTGTAATCTAAAAATATAAAAACAGCAAGGTAACTAATGATAAAAGTTAGCGTAAACGGTATTGCAATGCTAGGAAACAAGGCCTAAGGTTCATACTTTCACTAGTGCAAGTTCTCTCAACAATAATAACATAATTGGATCATATAACTATCCCTCAACATGCAACAAAGAGTCACTCCAAAGCCACTAATAGAGTAGAACAAATGAAGAGATTATGGTAGGGTACGAAACCACCTCAAAGTTATCCTTTCTACTCGATCTATTCAAGAGTCCGTAGTAAAATAACATGAAGCTATTCTTTCCGTTCAATCTATCATAGAGTTCATACTAGAATAACACCTTAAGACAGAAATCAACTAAAACCCTAATGTCACCAATATACTCCATTGTCACCTCAAGTATTCGTGGGCATGATTATATGATATGCATCACACAATCTCAGATTCATCTATTCAACCAACATAAAAGTACTTCAAAGAGTGCCCCAAAGTTTCTACCGGAGACTCAAGACGAAAACGTGTGCCAACCCCTATGCATAGGTTCATGGGTGGAACCCGCAAGTTGATCACCAAAACATACATCAAGTGGATCACGTGATATCCCATTGTCACCACAGATAAGCACGGCAAGACATACATAAAGTGTTCTCAAATCCTTAAAGGTTCAATCCGATAAGATAACTTCAAAGGGAAAACTCAATCCATTACAAGAGACTAGAGGGGGAGAAACATCATAAGATCCAACTATAATAGCAAAGCTCGCGATACATCAAGATCGTGCCATAGAGAGAACACGAGAGAGAGAGAGAGGGAGAGATCAAACACATAGCTACTGGTACATACCCTCAGCCCCGACGGTGAACTACACCGGCCCTCCTCGTCATGGAGAGCGCCGGGATGATGAAGATGGCCACCGGTGAGGGATCCCCCCTCCGGCAGGGTGCCGGAACGGGCTCCCAAGAGGTTTTTGGTGGCTACAGAGGCTTGCGGCGGCGGAACTCCCGATCTATTGTTCGCTTTGATGTTTTTAGGGTATATGGGAATATATAGGCGAAAGAAGTCGGTCGGGGGAGCCTCGAGGGGCCCACGAGACAGGGGGCGCGCCCCCCACCCTCGTGGCCACCTCGAAGCTTCCTTGACTTCAACTCCAAGTCTCCTGGATCGCTTCCGTTCCAAAAATAACGCTCCCGAAGGTTTCATTCCGTTTGGACTCCGTTTGATATTCCTTTTCTTCGAAACACTGAAATAGGCAAGAAAACAGCAATATGGGTTGGGCCTCTGGTTAATAGGTTAGTCCCAAAAATAATATAAAAGTGTATAATAAAGCCCATAAACATTCAAAACAGATAATAAAATAGCATGAATGCTTCATAAATTATAGATATGTTGGAGATGTATCAACAGCCTACCCAAAAACTCCATTGGCAGCTGGGAGGACATGGAGGATGCCTTCCTCGACAACTTTCGAGGCACATATGTCCGACCTCCAGATGCCGACGACTTAAGTCACATAGTTCAATAACCCGGGGAGTCAGCAAGGAAATTCTGGACTAGGTTCTTAACTAAAAAGAACCAGATTGTCGATTGTCTGGATGCCGAAGCCCTAGCGGCCTTGAAGCATAGCATCCGCGACGAATGGCTCGCCCGACACCTCGGCCAAGAAAAGTCGAAGTCCATGGCAGCCCTCACGGCACTCATGACCTGCTTCTGTGCGGGCGAAGATAGTTGGCTAGCTCGTAGCAATAACAACACAAGCGAACCTGGCACTTCCGGAGCCAGAAACAGCAACGGCAAGCCCCGACGCAACAGACACAAGCGTTGAAACAACGGTGACAACACCGAAGACACGATGGTCAACACCGGATTCCGCAGCTCTAAGTCCGGTCAGCAGAAAAAGCCATACAAAAGAAACAATCTAGGCCCATCTAGTTTGGACTGCATACTCGATCGTCCATGTCAAATCTACGGCACCCCCGACAAACCATCCAATCATACCAACAGAGAGTGTTGGGTCTTCAAACAGGCCGGCAAATTAAATGCCGAAAACAAAGAGAAGGGGTCCCAAAGCGAGGACGATGACGAGGAGCCCCGGCCACCGAACACTAGGGGTAGAAGAAGTCCCCCCCCCC
>NW_025227249.1:0-3403 GCF_018294505.1 Triticum aestivum | reverse complement strand
TACAGCAGGAATCCCTCACGCTTGCGCGACACAGAGGGCACCATAGGACAACACCAATAATAAAACATGCAACTCAAACCAATCATAGCAATTCATCAATCACCGATAGGACAATGGAAATCTACTCAGACATCATAGGACGGCAACACATCATTGGATAATAATATGAAGCATAAAGCACCATGTTCAAGTAGAGGGTACAGCGGGTTGCGGGAGAGTGGACCGCTGGATATAGATGGGGGAAGGTGATGGAGATGTTGGTGAAGATGACGATGGTGTTGGTGAAGATCGCGGTGATGATGATGGCCCCCGGCAGCGCTCCGGCGCCACCGGAAGCAAGGGGGAGAGAGGCCCCCTTCTTCTTCTTCTTCCTTGACCTCCTCCCTAGATGGGAGAAGGGTTTCCCCTCTGGTCCTTGGCTCCCATGGCGTGGGAGGGGCGAGAGCCCCTCCGAGATTGGATCTATCTCTCTGTTTCTGCATTCTGGGATTCTACCCCTTCACCGTTTCTTAAATATCCAGAGATCCGTAACTCCGATTGGGGTGAATCCCTCGCCCAGATCTTTCTCATAAAATTAGCTTTCTTGCGCCAAAAGAAGAGCGTCATCCGACTTACGGGTGGCCCACGAGAGTCCAGGGCGCGCCCAGGAGGAGGGCGCGCCCCCTGTCTCATGGCCACCCCGACACCGTTTCGCGTTGATTTTACTTCCCAAAAATCATAAATATTCCAAAAAAATCTCCGTCCATTTTTATCCCGTTTGGGCTCCGTTTGATATTGGGTTTCTGCGAAACAAAAAACATGCAACAGATAGGAACTGGCATTGGGCACTGGATCAATATGTTAGTCCCAAAAATAGTATAAAAAGTTGCCAAAAGTATATGAAAGTTGAAGAATATTGGCATGGAACAATCAAAAATTATAGATACGACGGAGACGTATCACTGGCTGCGACCTCTCGCACTGCTGAGGTCTCTGAACTGAAGCAGAGTCTGGAGTGGACCGAGGAGGAGCTCGGCCGCGTTAAAAAGCAGCTGGAGGATAGCCAAGGTATGCAATAATCTTGTAGACAGTCAGGAAGGATGAATAAATTATAGTGGCTGAACTACCATTTTATATGTTAGGAGTGGCGACCAAGGTGGAAACCCTCAAGAAGGCGCTGGCCGAGGCCAAGGAGAAAGCGGCCAAGGAGAAGGCTGCCTGTGAGAAGCACGACGCTAGGGTCAGCGAGGTCCATCAGGAGCTCCAAGATCCCGTCAAGAAGTGCGAGTCCTTGGAGCACGACCTTGCGGATCAAAAGTCCGAACTGGACAAGGCCTTCCAGAACGCACACGATGCCCGGGTTGAAGCCCAAGGCGCCCTCGAAGAAATCCAGGAGGCCATGAAAATCGCGGCGGGTAAGGCCTTTATTATGGAGAGGAAATATTTGAAGAAAAGGTTCCTATTACTGACCCGCATTTGGAGTTCTCCAGGGGTGTTTGCGGATCTGCCGAGCAGCGTTTCAGACGCTGCGGAATTCTTCCGAGCCAAAGAGAGGAGCTCTACAGAGGCGCTATTTTGGTCGCAATACCTTGCGCCGGAATATCCGGTGCCATTGAGTGACCAGCTAAAACAGTTGGTCGAACTGCACAAAGTGGGTGAACTAGCCATGAAGGATTTGATAATCCGGCTATGGCCTGCCAAAGCCATCCCCAGCAGCTACTTCAGGCTCGTGAAGCGGCTAGTTAATGCCTGCCCTCGGGTGGATGCCATCAAGCGGTCGGTCTGCATTAAAGGTACGCGCATGGCCTTCACCCGAGTCAAGATGCAATGGGAGAAGATGGACGCTGTGAAGGTTGCGACCGAGGGGCCGCCCGTGGGCAAGGAGCACCGCACACCTGAACTGTATTTTGACAATGTCCTGGAGGGGTCCCGCATTGTAGCGGAGCGGTGTGGAAAGGATGTTATATTTCCATGAATGCATTCACGTTATCCTGTTCTGTATTATGAAACAAGATCGTTATGTAATATGATGCTTGTTATTTTAAATTTTACCTCCTGTGCGGCCATATTGTGAAATCTAAGAGTTGGCCAGTCGTCGGCTTCTGCCCCCATGTAGATAGTATGGGGGTGTTCGGGATAAATCTAAACACTATTTACTCCAAAGTTTATTCCTTAAAGGAGGTGTTTAGCGCAATGAACAAGGCAATCAGACTATACGGCTTTATCACCCTCACTTAGCCATAGGAGTTTGACAACAAAAATTTAGGCGCAGCCCCTAGTATTTGGAAGTCCAAGCTTGGGATGCTGTAAACACCTGATCAGATAAGAAACCGATTCCTCGCATAATGCGGAAAAAATCTCTAAGGATTTGAAACCTCTCGAACAGCTGATCGGCTCTCGCCTCATCATGACAGTCAGTTTTCGGCTTTCTCTACTGAGGTGCTCATCCGGATGAACCAGGACACAATCGCAGTAGTTCTCCCTTTACTACCCTAGCCGATATAGCGGAATGTAATGTAGTAAGCACAGGAGCCGGGCAACCCAACTATTGACCAAAGACTGATTCGGAGTCGATGCATATAATGCTATAAGTCCGGGGTGCCGAACTGTACTGTGAAAAAGTGTTTGGACTTTGTTGCCGTATAGGGGCATTAGGAAGCCCCTGGCGAATTAAGGCGTACCAAAGTGTACGGTTGCAATTGATAAAAATATCAAAATAGAAGGAAAATAAAGTACAAGGCTAATGCCACAGAAATTGGGCCGCAAACCGTTTTCCATTGTAGTTTGATTAATATGTCAAAGCATATTTTGTACAAGTAATGCGATAAGCACCAGGGCTATTTAACATGCCCCAACCAAGGGAGAGCTACGTGTGGGTCCTCAAGACAGGTATAATGATTATTTAAAGAAACCACCTGGAAATTTTGCCATACATCAATGCTTCTTGCCGTCTTGGTGTATGCGTCCCTCTATAGGTCCGTTGATCAGGTCACCAGGAACTACCTGAGAAAGAAAAGGGACCTGAAAAGAAAAAGGAAAAGTAAAAGTATGCGGATCCAGGAGCGGTTGAGCCGTATTATGGACCACGATCTAGCTGTGCCTCCGTCTATGCCCATGGTATTTTGAGTGCATAGTTATGTACGCGCGGCACGAGTGTCGTCGCTTGGTCGGGACTAGGACGGAGGCCAAATTGCTAGTCGAGCTCTAGACAAGCTGGACTGTCCTGCTACAGAGTAGTTCGGACTCGCTTGACGGTGTCCGGGAGCTTGGCTGCCAAATTGAGGTTCTGCCTGAAAAAGCTGCTCTGTACTTCTGCTGCAAGGGCGGCGGTGTGCTCCTCAATGCGGAGGGAGCGTTTCGTGTTTCCATTGACTGTTATAACACCACGTGGTCCGGGCATCTTGAGCTTGAGATAGGCGTAGTG
>NW_025227248.1:0-3405 GCF_018294505.1 Triticum aestivum | reverse complement strand
TAAACAAAACAAAAATATAACAAACAAAACTGAAATATGCGAGTTCTTAGTTTTAAATTATAACTAAAAACTCAATACTATTTTTGACACAAATAACTAAAAAAACAAATAAATATCCTGGACGGCGCGCGTTGGCCGGCCCAGTGATGGTGCGCCTTGCGATGGACGGCGCGCGTGGGCCGGCCCATTGACGGTCCTGGTGGTGCGGGGGGGGGGGCAGGTTACGCGGGGGCCAGGACTAAAGTTTAGTCCCGCCCCGCCCACCGAACGACACCGCAACCAGCTTAAATAGCGGCCTCCCATCACCCATTCGAACTCATTTGAAAATCACCGTGTCCCGCCACCGCCCCGTTGTGACCGTCCTACGGGCCGTACCTGGGCCGAAAGGCCGACTATTTCGCTGCCCAGCTTGATCGGGCCGGACCGATTACGTACAGTTGCGACCTGCAAGGATGGTTTTGCATTTTTTTGCCTCGTTAGCGGTCACAACGCGGGAGGAGGGGGGGCTTGTTTAGTCCCATCTCGCGCGCCGAAGGACCCCCGACCGGCTTAACTAGCCGTGTTCGTGCACTCTTCCAGATAAGGTAGCTAGTGATAATGTCATGTGACTTTACCCAACCGCCCGGGCAGCAGGCTGCTGACCGGACAGTTGTGTAAAGTCAGATCACTTTATTACTAGCTATCTTATTTTTTTCGTATCATTTTGTCACTCCATGCACTTTTTGACAACCTTCAAATGAACCTAAATTTTTTCTTAGTGTTCTACCATCATAACTAGTATGCATGAAAAGTTTCGTGGCTTTTTGCCACTTTATTAATTTTCTACATTTTTTCGGTGAAAACACCATAATAGCACTCCCCGGACGTGAAGCAACATGCTTTTGGTGTCCAAATACGTTCAATTTTTGGATTGAGTGTGGGGGTGGGCATACCAACTCACTTGCAAAATTTGGGGCCATTCTGAACATGGCAAAAAATTAACCTCGTTCTCCGGAGACCGTTCGGATAGGAGTGAGGGCCCCGTCCAAAAGGAGTTTTTTTTCGACAACCTTCAAATGAACCCAATTTTTTTTCATAGTGTTCTACCATCATGACTATTATGCATGACAAGTTTCATGGCTTTTTGCCACTTTATGAATTTTCTACAATTTTTTCGGTGAAAACACCATATAGCACTCCCCGGACGTGACGCAACATGTTTTTGGTGTCCAAATATGTTCAAATTTTGGATTTAGTGTGGGGATGGACATACCAACTCACTTGCAAAATTTTAGGCCATTTTGAAGATGTCAAAAAAATTGACCTAGTTCTCCGGGGACCGTTCAGGTGAGTGAAGGCCCCGTCCGAAAGGAGTTTTTTTAACAACCTTCAAATGAATCCAATTTTTTTTCATAGTGTTCTACCATCATGACTAATATGCATGATAAGTTTCGTGTCTTTTTGCCACTTTATAAATTTTCTACAATTTTTCCGGTCAAAACACCATATAGCACTCCCCGGACGTGACGCAACATGTTTTTGGTGTCCAAATACGTTCAATTTTTGGATTGAGTGTGGGGGTGGGCATACCAACTCACTTGCAAAATTTGAGGTCATTCTGAAGATGTCAAAGAATTGACCTCGTTCTCCGGAGACCATTCGGGTAGGACCGAAGACCCGTCTGAAAGGACTTTTTTTGACATCCTTCAAATGAACACAAATTTTTTTCATAGTGTCCTACCAACATGACTAGTATGCATGACAAGTTTCATGGCTTTTTGCCACTCTATGTATTTTCTACAATTTTGGCGCTGAAAACACAATAAAGCATTCCCCGGACGTGACACAACTTGTTTTTGGTCTCGAAATACATTCAATTCTTGGATTGAGTGTGAGGGTGGGCATACCAACTCAGTTGCAAAAATTGAGGCCATTACGAAGATGTCAAAGAATTGACCTCGTTCTCCGGAGACCGTTCGGGTAGCCAAGGGCCCGTCCGAAAGGACCTTTTAATTGATGACTAGCATCTATGACAAGTTTCGTTTGTTTTGCTACTCTATGAATTTCCACGATTTTTCCGGTGAAAATTGAGGTCATTCGAAAAATTTCACCTCATTTACCAGAGACCATTCGGGTATGAGCGAACCGCCCGTTTTGTGTCAGTTTTATTTTACCACTTTCGTCTCGTAATGTTCAAATTAGCGTATTTTTGATTATTTTTCAAAGCTTTATGGCACAACTAATATCAAATTAAACATAAGGATATATTTTTTCTAGATAAACCATTCTGAGTTCATTCATATTTGAAGATATTTTACATAACTTAGAACAAAATTTGAATCTAAACCTAAAGCTAAACTACTCATCGTCGCTGGCGCCCGTGAGGTCGACGACCGGCACCATACCTCCAGCGCCTCCTTCGTCGCCGGCGCCGTCGTTGAAGTCGTCCCCTCATGTGCCTGTTGCGCCTGCACCACCGCTAAGGCCGCCTGCCAGTCCCTCTCCTCACTGGCCGCCACCGCCGCCGCCTTGTCTGTCGACGGGGCCCGCGTCGGAAGCAGCCCCGACGTGTCGTCGGGGTCGCCGTCCTGCACGAGGGTGGCCTGCTCCGGCGGGATCGGGACCAGCGCCGAGGCAGGGGCCGCCTGCTGTGCCGGTGCACTTGGGGCGGAAGCAGTTGGGCCGTGGCGGCGGCGACGACGAGAAGAGCCGACCTCGTCGGTAATGTCTCCGACGGGGAGGCCGGCCGCCGCGTCCTAAACGCGCCGAGGACGATGTCGAAGTTTTTGCCGCGCCAGAAGCGGGGGCGGGCCTTCCTGTTGTACCGGCCGCCAGGGAAGGCGCGGAGCTGCTCCCTTGTCAGCAGCGGGCCGAGGGTGGGGACGCCGTGTGCGCCGATCCGCCATGGCCCCGGCACCTTGGAAGCCGGCGACACCATCAGGCGGAACCGGGCCAGGTCCTAGGTGTCACCGATGGTGAGGCTCAACAGCCAGAGACCGCCCGGCCACGCGCCTTCGTCGGAGTTGCTCGAAGACACCGTCGGTGTGCGGCTTGTCGGTGGCGTGGAGAAGAGAGGGGCTGACATGGAGTGGAGAAGAGAGGGGCTGACGTGGAGAAGAGAGGGGCAGGGCGGCCTTTTTATAGCCGGCGGGTGGAGGGAGAGGGGCAGGCGAGCCGTCGGTGGCACGCGCCACGAGGGGAAGGCGGGAGGCCCGACGCGAGCTGCGGGCGGCAGGCGCGGCAGCGGTGGCGTGTGAAGTGAGCGGGCGGCAGTCGACCGGTCGCGTCAGCGGCCGGCCCGAGGCGGAAGTCGGGCGGCAGGCGCGGCATCGGTGGCGTCTGAAGGCGGGCGCGTCGGTCGCGGAAGCCGCGGCAGCCCAGCGGTCGCGTCATCCGCCAGCCCGAGGCGGAAGGCGGGCGGTCGCC
>NW_025227247.1:0-1387 GCF_018294505.1 Triticum aestivum | reverse complement strand
CGACTTGACCACGATATCATCCATGTACGCTTCCACATTCCGACTAATTTGAGTGAGCAAACACTTCTGAATCATTCGCATGAACGTGGCTCCGGCATTCTTGAGGCCGAATGGCATGGTGATATAGCAGAAGCATCCGAATGGAGTGATGAAAGCTGTTTTTATCTCATTGGGTCCGTACAGACGGATCTGATGGTACCCGGAATAGGCGTCTAGAAAATACAACCTCTCGCATCCCGCAGTTGAGTCAACAATTTGATCGATGCGAGGGAGAGGAAAATGATCTTTCGGGCAGGCCCGATTGATGTGTTTGAAATCAATGCACATGCGGAGTGACTTGTCCTTCTTAGGAACCATGATGATATTGGCGAGCCACTCGGAGTGATATATCTCTCGGATAAATCCTGCCGCCAATAGTCGAGCCACCTCCTCACCAATGGCTTTTCTCTTCTGGACGGCGGACCGCCGAAGATGCTCTTTGACTGGTTTTGCTGTTGAATCGACTCTAAGGCGATGCTCATCCAGTCCCCTGGGAACACCCGGCATGTCAGCAGGCTTCCATGCAAAGATGTCCCAGTTCTCACGGAGGAACTAGATGAGCGCTTCTTCCTATTTAGGGTCGAGTGTTGTGGAGATATGGGTCGGAGCTGCATTGGGATCGGTCGGGTGAATGTGGATAGGCTTTGTCTCACCGGACGACTGAAACGCTGATTCGGTGGCAGGCTTCTTAGCCCGCAACAAATCACTCGGTCTGCATTTTTCTTATACCCCTCCAGCTCGACTGTTGTCACCTAGGAGTCGGCAATTTTCGAGCCTTTCTGGAAACACTCTTATGCTTTTTTTCCGATCACCAGTGATAGTGATCACGCCTTTGGGGCCGGGCATCTTCAGCTTGAGGTACACGTAACATGGTCGAGCCATGAACCGTGCGTAAGCTGGTCTCCCCAAAATAGCGTGGTAAGCGCTCTGAAAGTTTACAACTTCAAATGTCAGCTTCTCTTTGCGGAAATGCTTCGAGTCACCGAACACCACGTCCAGAGCTATCTGACCGAGTGACTCAGCTTTCTTTCCAGGTATAACCCCATGAAAACTCATGTTGCTGGTGCTCAGTCGGGACATCAGAATGCCCATTCCTTTCAGCGTGTCCGCATACAATAAATTCAGTCCACTACCACCATCCATTAGCACCTTCGTCAGTCGAGTGCCTTCGACGATCGGGTCGACCACCAAAGCTTGCCTCCCAGGGGTGGCTATATATATGAGTCGGGTGATCGGACTGGTCGAATGTAATGGGAGTTTGTGGCCATCTCAGATAACTTGGCGTCGTCGGGGCGACCATGTTCACCTCACGGTTGATAACCTTCAGTCGGCTCTTGCTTTCCACATC
>NW_025227246.1:0-3606 GCF_018294505.1 Triticum aestivum | reverse complement strand
GCCTGGGAAGGCCTTCCTGGGGGCGCGGCTGGAGATGCCCTAATAGAATAGTGAACAATTATTAGTAATGATGGAGGAATTGGATTCTTAGGTAGGTGATCAAGACGGTGAAGTGTGCCTTATTAGTTGATTGTGCTTGATCTTCGGGTAATCGACTCTACACCTGTTTATACGATGAATGGTGATCTTTTTTCTAGAAAATACTATAAATGATGATAAAGCTACGGAATGAGATATGTCCCCGCACTTTGATGTGACGGGAATTAGGGAGGGGTACCCTCAGGTGTACTCTTGGAACCTCTCCTTAGTTCAAGCAAATGAATAGAATTTCAAAAGTTATTTAAGCTCTAAAAATGAGAATACCCTAAAGGGTACCGTTTGCACCCTTAAAATGAATGCAATGTAACTCTTAAATTCTTTCAAACGAGGATTCTGGCGGACATACAACTTCAGAGAGTAGAGACTAGATTGTTAACGTAAGAGATCACTTCTTATAGAGGTTAATTATGTAGGGGGCGACTTTGTTTTATGTTATTGTCTGACAGTACCCTACCTCAGTAAAAAAAATGTTGCATTTAAAAGCATGCTAGTTAGCCAAGAACCTACTTGGGGGCCCAATTCACGAGGAAAATAAGATATTGTGACATAGTTTATAGTTATAATATAAACACGCACGTGTATGTTTAGAAACTATGGATACATATTGACATGTTTAATGAAAATTTTCAAAAATCATTTTTACAGTTTTTAATAGATTTGGAAGAAAAATCCACATTTCATATGGTTGTAGTTTACACATGTGTAAGATTTCATTACGAATGCTTTAATATGTGAGCTACAAAAACTATTGTGGATTTTTAGTACTCACTATTCACTATTAAAATATAAGAATTAGTTTATTTGTGTGTACATTATGTTATTCCAATATGAAAATTTGTACGCCTGTAAAATACATTCATATGTACATCTGGATTGTTTTCCACTTTTTTTTAAACTGTAAAAAAAATCTAGACGGGCTCTATGGAGCCCTGGTGCCAGAACATCTCACTCTTGTCAGGTAGTATCTATACAAATATAAAAAGACCCAAAGAAGAAGATCAACAAATCCCGACCGTCAAATCAGGTCAATCCAACGACTCAGGCTGCGGCAATGGTGAGCGCTCAACACATTTAGTGTGCAGTTAATATCATACCAAATATTAATACCAATGCTAACTACATAACTAATATGAAAATAATATCCTACCTAATTGTATTTACGTGTAATTAATATATTACCTAATATCAACGTGCATTGCACGTACACATTTACTAGTTAATATACAAAATTGGAGTCGTAATGTAAGTTTTTGCATCCCATAAGGAACAAAAGGTAGGATGCCTAAATGTACTCAATTTTCCCTTCTGTGGACTAGGGAATAGGGTCCACAGAAATAACTATGCATGCAAACTATCAAGAGTATGATCGTGAAAGTTAGAACTTGCAAGAAAATGGAGATTTGAATTAAAGAGATGCAAATAGCAGGTGGCTTGACTAGGTAATGTCAAGGTTTAGAAGTTGTCGTTATCCTGCCCCTGATTGACGGAGGTTGGAAGCACAAAGGTACTAAGACCACAAATGTCTCAGCAGTGCCGCCGCACAAAGAGTCCACCAATTGCATGTCCACCTATCCAACCATGGCTTATGGGCCACAAAGGTCCAATGTCACTCGGCAAGATCTTCCATAAACAATGCAATCTCCAGATCCATATCCCCGCATAACGGACCCACCAAATTATGCATAATGTTATACAGTTATCAAGCAGGAGGAAATGACAAAGAAAAAAAAATCTGAGAACGGGGTGGGCTGATGAAGACGAGGGAAATTCTTAGCGGCCATCAGGTGCAGCTACCACCACCCCTGATTGTTGTCGGCGGCGCATCGAGAGCCTAATTGGTTTGATCCTAAAAGTTGGCATGCCAAATTTTGGCAACTGCCAAATGTTGACTAGAGATTGGTTGCATACCATTTTTCGTTGCCAATCTCACAAAAGGTTGCCAAATACTGGTAACTTTTGATCTTGCCAAATGTTGTTTTGTCAAATATTGGCAATGCCAAATGCTGCTAGCAAACCAAGCAGCCTCTGAGTTCCCGTTGGTGGTACCTGTGGGCGGGGAGGGTATGCAGCCAAAAATAGCCAAGAGCCCTGGATGCGGTCCCTAGGTCTGCATCACGTCCACGCCGGTCGACGCGGCGTCACCTGGATGGGGCGGCCTCACCGGCGACGACGAGCCACCCTCTCTCCCCTATCCCTTGTGGTAGTTCATGAGAAACACTCGTCTACAACAAGCAACAAAACACGAAGGGGGGAAAGGGGGCTCGTCAGCAACAAAATGAGTGCATGAATATTTGAAACAACAACTATTTAGGTATATAGGATTCGTGCAGGCAGAGAAGTGTCTGTGCACCAAATGAAAAGAAAAAATCGACTGTCTCTCGGGGGAAATGACGAGATTGTCGTGAACGGTCTTCATTAGCCAACACCAATTAAGCCACGGCAACCCCTTCTTGACCGCTAAAGTTATGTTCCCGGTTTCATTCCACGAGACCACAAACGTCAAACAGACTAGTACTACTAGCAAGTCTCCACCAAGGGGCAGCCAGCCAACAGGTTAGGAACAACACATAAACTAAGCCTCCTTTTTTGAGCCTAATCACACGAAGCTGCTCTGCAGGCTCCGCTTTCTGGCAAACTTACTACCGACACGAAACCTTTGGTCGTCGTAGAGGGCTCTACTGACACGTGAATCATTGACGAACCTGAAGCAACAAGCAATCGTATAAAAGAGTAGTATTACTTTGACGAGGATGCATGCCTAATTAGCCTGCCAATTACAACTACCGCGTTAATCTGGATTTGGACCGGGCTAAATCCTTGGCAGCAAGAGTGTAATATATATTATCAGAGATCTGATTTGATCTCGACCGTCTCGACCGTGACATGGCCGGCAGCTTAAGCTAGCTCGACGTACGGACAAGCTAACTAGGCATTTCTACTTCGAAAATTACGAAAATTACGAAATTGCTGCAGGTTGTAGTAGGATATTGATGCGATGGACCACCACGACGTATTAAAACATGTCTATATTCATCCGTATGTAGTCCGTATTAAAATATCTAAAATGGCCTATATTTAAAAACGGAGGGAGTAATTCATGCATGTACTTGAACTACCCTCACAAAGAAAATCATGTAGTTGAACTAAATAGGGTACCCATTTGCACCCGTAACAGGAATGCAAACTGACTCTTTAATTATTCCACACGAGGATTCTGGTCGACATCCAACTTTACAGGGTGGAGACTGGATTGTTAACATAAGAAATCACTTGATACAGTGGTTAATTATACATTCAGACTCTAAGACTTTGCTTTATGATATTGTTTGACAATATCCTACTCCCTCCGTCTCATAAAAATTGTATTTAAAAGAATGGTACTTATTTACGCTGCAGGCACGCTTTATGATATTGTTTGACAATACCCTACTCCCTCCGTCTCATAAAAATTGAGAGAGGGAGTAGCTCGAACTCCATGGAGCCTCTTACTCCTCTCTCTCTCTCTCT
>NW_025227245.1:0-3661 GCF_018294505.1 Triticum aestivum | reverse complement strand
CCGCAGTCGGAACTCCACCGGGGTGGATGTTTAGACTAGAGCAAAAATCAGCAAACACAATAGGCGGGAGCCCCTTGGTGAAGATGTCAGCAAATTGCGACCCGGATGGTACATGAAGGACCCATGTCTCGCCCAAAGAGACACGGTATCATACAAAATGAAGGTTGATCTCCACATGTTTAGTGCGTCATTGATGTTGCATGGGGTTGGAAGAGAGGTATGTGGCGTTGATATTATCACAATAGACAAGGGTGGCACGAGTTGGAAGACGGTGCATCTCATGAAGAAGTTGGTGGAGCCAAGTCATCTCAGTGACGCAATTGGCTACAACGCGGTACTCCATCTCGGCGCTCGACCTAGAAACAGTATGCTGGTATTTAGATGGCCGGGAGATGAGGTTGGGGCCAAGGAAGACACAGAACCCTGATGTGGACTTCCGAGTATCCGGGTAGTCGGCCCAATCGGCATCCGAATACGCGACGAGGTCATGAGAGGGAGTGGTGTAGAACTGCAAGCCGTAAAGGGATGTGCCCTTGATGTACCTAAGAATGCATTCGACGAGTGTAAATTGGAGGTGCGGGGGGCGTGCATAAACAAACAAGCTTGTTGCTGAAGGAAATATGCCCTAGAGGCAATAATAAAGTTATTATTTATTTCCTCATATCATGATAAATGTTTATTATTCACGCTAGAATTGTATTAACCGGAAACATAATACATGTGTGAATACATAGACAAACATAGTGTCACTAGTATGCCTCTACTTGACTAGCTCATTGATCAAAGATGGTTGAGTTTCCTGACCATAGATATGAGTTATCATTTGATCAATGGGATCACATCATTAGAAGAATGATGTGATTGACTTGACCCATTTCGTTAGCTTAGCACTTGATCATTTAGTATGTTGCTATTGCTTTCTTCATGACTTATACATGTTCCTATGACTATGAGATTATGTAACTCCCGCTTACCGGAGGAACACTTTGTGTGCTACCAAACGTCACAAAGCAACTGGGTGATTATAAAGGTGCTCTATAGGTGTCTCTGAAGGTACTTGTTGAGTTGACGTATTTCAAGATTAGGATTTGTCACTCCGATTGTCGGAGAGGTATCTCTGGGCCCTCTCGGTAATGCACATCACTATACGCCTTGCAAGCAATGTAGCTAATGAGTTAGTTGCGAGATGATGCATTACGTAACGAGTAAAGAGACTTGCTGATAACGAGATTGAACTAGGTATTGAGATACCGATGATCGAATCTCGGGCAAGTAAGATATCAATGGCAAAGGGAACAACGTATGTTGTTATGCGGTTTGACCGATAAAGATCTTCGTAGAATATGTGGGAGCCAATATGAGCATCCAGGTTTCGCTATTGGTTATTGACCAGAGACGTGTCTCGGTCATGTCTACATAGTTCTCGAACCCATAGGGTCCGCACGCTTAAAGTTCGATGACGATCGGTATTATGAGTTTTTGTGTTTTGATGTACCGAAGGTAGTTTGGAGTCCCGGATATGATCACGGACATGATGAGGAGACTCGAAATGGTCGAGACATAAAGATTGTTATATTGGATGACTATGTTCGGACAGCGGAATGGTTTCGGAAGGTTTTGGACATATACCGGAGTACCGGGGGGTTTACCGGAACCCCCCGGGGGGGTTATTGGGCCTAATGTGCCCTAGTGGAGAAGAGGAGGGGCGGCCAGGGGCCGCACACCCCCTCCCCCTCTAGTCCGAATTGGACAAGGAGGGGGGCGGCGCCCCCCCTTTCCTTCCTCTCTCTCTCTCCCTTCCTTCCCCTCTCCTACTCCAACAAGGAAAAGAGGAGTCCTACTCCCGGTTGGAGTAGGACTCCCCCCTTGGCGCGCCCTCCTCCTAGGCCGGCCGCCTCCACCCCTTGCTCCTTTATATACGGGGGCAGGGGGCACCCCATAGACACAACAATTGATCATTAATCTCTTAGCCGTGTGCGGTGCCCCCCTCCAGCATATTCCATCTCGATAATATTGTAGCGGTGCTTAGGTGAATCCCTGCGTTGGTAGCATCATCAACACCATCATCACGTTGTCGTGCTGACGGAACTCTCCCGCAAAGCTCTGCTGGATCGGAGTTTGTGGGACGTCATCGAGCTGAACGTGTACTGAATTCGGAGGTGCCGTACGTTCGGTACTTGATCGGTCGGATCGTGAAGACGTACAACTACATCAACCGCATTATGCTAACGCTTTCTCTTTCGGTCTACGAGGGTACGTGGACAACACTCTCCCCTCTCGTTGCTATGCATCACCATGATCTTGCGTGTGTGTAGGAATTTTTTTGAAATTACTATGTTCCCCAACATTGGCATCCGAGCCAGGTTTTATGCGTAGATGTTATATGCACGAGTAGAACACAAGTGAGTTGTGGGCGATACAAGTCATACTGCTTACCAGCATGTCATACTTTGGTTCGGCGGTATTGTTGGATGAAGTGGCCCGGACCGACATTACGTGTACGCTTACGCGAGACTGGTTCTATCGACGTGCTTTGCACATAGGTGGCTGGCAGGTGTCAGTTTCTTCAACTTTAGTTGAACCGAGTGTGGCTACGCCCGGTCCTTTAGAAGGTTAAAACAGCACTAACTTGACGAAATATCGTTGTGGTTTTGATGCGTAGGTAAGAACGGTTCTTGCTCAGCCCGTAGCAGCCACGTAAAACTTGCAACAACAAAGTAGAGGACGTCTAACTTGTTTTTGCAAGGCATGTTGTGATGTGATATGGTCAAGACATGATGCTAAATTTTATTGTATGAGATGATCATGTTTTGTAAAAGAGTTATCGGCAACTGGAAGGAGCCACACGGTTGTCGCTTTATTGTATGCAATGCAATCGCCCTGTAATTGCTTTACTTTATCACTAAGCGGTAGCGATGGTCGTAGAAGCAATAGTTGGCAAGATGACAACGATGCTACGATGGAGATCAAGGTGTCGCGCCGGTGACGATGGTGATCATGACGGTGCTTCGGAGATGGAGATCACAAGCACAAGATGATGATGGCCATATCATATCACTTATATTGATTGCATGTGATGTTTATCCTTTATGCATCTTATTTTGCTTTGATTGACGGTAGCATTATAAGATGATCTCTCACTAAATTTCAAGATAAAAGTGTTCTCCCTGAGTATGCACCGTTGCCAAAGTTCGTTCTGCCAAGACACCACATGATGATCGGGTGTGATAAGCTCTACGTTCATCTACAATGGGTGCAAGCCAGTTTTGCACATGCAGAATACTCGGGTTAAACTTGACGAGCCTAGCATATGCAGATATGGCCTCGGAACACTGAGACCGAAAGGTCGAGCGTGAATCATATAGTAGATATGATCAACATAGTGATGTTCACCATTGAAAACTACTCCATTTCACGTGATGATCGGTTATGGTTTAGTTGATTTGGATCACGTGATCACTTAGATGATTAGAGAGATGTCTATCTAAGTGGGAGTTCTTAAGTAATATGATTAATTGAACTTAAATTTATCATGAACATAGTACCTGATAGTATTTTGCTTGTCTATGTTGTTGTAGATAGATGGCCCGTGTTGTTGTTCCATTGAATTTTAATGCATTCCTTGAGAAAGCAAAGTTGAAAGATGATGGTAGCAATTACA